>NC_136811.1:34925840-35003340 GCF_951216825.1 Electrona antarctica | reverse complement strand
ATGATTTAGGCTATATTGATAAAATGTGGTTCCAAAATATACGACATTCCTCCCTTGCTAAACGTACTACACGTTTATCACAAAATAAAAGGAACCACATTTGGACCCCCTCCCTTGACACTAAGAAAAGATAAAATTAAAAACAACAGATAGGCCTAAGACAAACAAACAATTACATTAGAATTCAAATGGTTACAGAGACAAACGGAATCAAGGTTACATAACTTCTTCAGGCAATTCTCATTACATACTTTACACATAACTAACTTTCGGTTCAGCATCAGTAGAATCTTTTAGTGTTCTATTAAAATCTAATCTGAAATGTTGATTGATTACAAATAAGCGAGATCGGGCGTGTTTATGGCTTGGGACCGCCAGGCCCAACCCTGCTAACCAACACATTAAATATTAGACACCACTATAAAGCGAAAAAACATCCTATACTACACTGCTTAATTTAGGACATGCTATAACATATACGTTTATAATGCTTTAAATAAAACTCTGCTCTACTAAAGGCAGTTCAGGTATAAAAATACGTTAACAGGCCAGAGTCTAAGCAATATTCAACTAATATTCTCTACACGTCTCTAGGAAATTACCTCATTGTTCCATAAGTAGGCTACTCATGACTCAACTTATCAAATTATACGACAAAAACATACAATCAACATAATGCCTACTAATTCATGTTGAAAACAATATATCTTCTCTTCCAATTTGTCTAGTATGCAATTAAAAACACTTTCACAATAATACATAACCTCTTTGTCCATCAGTCACCACGCACGGGCAACAAGGCTCGAGTTCCTCGACGCGCCGCCACGGAGATGTGTCCTTTCGGCCCGTGTCGTCTGCAAATGTGTGATCAGTACATTGCATATTACACGGCCGCTGTTTGACACTGTCCTCTTGTCCATTTCGAAATGAATTCTACACACCTCCTCCTCCCTTCAGTCATGACTCACAACACATGACTGACAAAAGCGAATTCACGAGAACCGCAGATGGTCACCAAAGCAGACCGCGTAGCCCGTAGAGCAACTGCCTCGCCTCGCCAAGCAGAGCCGAGCCGAAGAAGCGGGTCCTCCGCCTCCCTTAGACCGCTGATCGCCGAGTAGATGAAGCCAAGGATCCCCCTCGAATCGCCGCTGAGCATCGCCGCTCCTCGGGTTGGAGACACGCTGCTCCCCGCCGAGACGTGAAGAGAAGCACGGTTCCCGTTGACGCGCTGTGGAGGGCCTCTCCCGTCCGCCGCCGAGCCCAGGTCCGCACTCCACATCGGAGTTCCGGAGCGCACCGTTAGCGCTGTTGTTCCCCATCCGAAGAGAAGACCACTTCTTCCCGCTGTAGACGAACGCCGTATCGCCGAAAAATCAAACTAACCCCCAACCGCCAAAATTAGACTGAAATATCCAAAAAGCCCCGCCGGCTCTCTTCTGCCTGACGCAAAAAAATGCATCAAAGACACCGGTTACGTCGCACCAATTGAAGTATAAAAACTCCAAAGAGAGACTGCTTTTCCTCTCTGTAAAGCTCATGAACAAACCTCTAATACTTAGGCAAAGTACTCAGGATAAACGCGGAGGCAGACAGATGAATGAAGGTTTCGGAGTTCCATTTTATTTGCAGAGTTCAATACAGCAATCAGATGCATGGCCGGAGCCATGCATGCACCCAGCCTGACGGCAGGACACACACTAACACACAGATAGGCATTTTCAGTAGACCTTATACAGATACAGAGACAACAACAGGAAATGCAAAGGTGGTCTCAGGTTACCCTACCCCCCTATACCAAATGGTCATGTCTAAATAAGGTATTGGTCACCAGGAAGGACAACAGGAGACCTCTGGTCTGAATGCTCCTAGATCAGAGTAGGCCTGGCTATTTAGCATAGGTGCCAGCTGTGAAGAATGGTGACTGAATGTCTAGCCTTTTGGTCCTGTAGGTGAGACCATAGTATTATCAGGCTTACTATTTTAGATGTGAATTTAGTCTGTCTATAGTTTTAACATGATTTAGGCTATATTGATAAAATGTGGTTCCAAAATATACGACACCCACAAACAGCACATCCGACTGCTTTAAACAGAAGTAGCGGACACTCTCTTTCTCCAAACAAGCCAGTTCTTGTTGCTCCATGAATTCCCCATAGACCGCCCAATGTTTGAGAAGCGGTGTGTGCATTCATTACAGGCTCATCTTCATTCACTGCCAAGACAACTAAATGGTAGATTGGATGTACCGTAGCATAGCTCTTATTTCCGTAATGCTTTTAATTAAATGCAACTCATTTTGGTGCACATGATTTGTTTGAAGAGTTTTTACTCTAATTCAAGAATGCAGCTAAATTAGATTCCTGAATATAAATGTTCACAGAAGCTCTCTGTACACTGTAGGCCTACACAGTAAAATCCAGTGTTACTTTAACTTTGAAAGACGGGGATCATTTGGGTCCATTTTGCACTCTGATTGAGCATTCTTCTGTGTATATTCTGTTTGAAGGCTAAAGGCTTGCTGGACTGTGGCTATATCTGATGCTGCATTCACACTAGCAGCCACAAAGCGACAGGCTACAAGTCATTTTCAATGGCATTCAGTGACATGAAGCTACAGAGGCGTTAGAGGCGCGTTAGAGGCGTGGTGATGCCCTACAAAAGAAGCTGTACTGGCTTCAACTTTTTTCAGCACTCCAGAGATGCAGTGAAGCACCAATCAATCATATGTTTTTGTTTCACCATTTCCACTCTGCTTCTCTCTCCCCACAATTGCTGCTCCATTCTGTAAATGCAAGAAAAACTGTGCTATTTAACCATATTAATTTACACAGTCAGTTTGATTATGTACTTAATGTACAGTAGTTTTACTGGCATTTCATAGAGTAAATGAAAACACCTTTGAGCCAGAAATACAACATAAGGCCAGAAAGTAGTACGAAACTACTATTTCTGGCCTTTCATACTACTGTCGTAGTACGAAAGTAGTATGAAACCATACTCTCCATCACTGGCTTAAAGGGATAGTTCAGATTTCTTTTAACTTAAGCTGTATGAAATACTTGCCATTAATGTAGTGGTTGCAACTGTATTAATTGATTGCCCGAGACCCGTGGTCTCTGGTTTTATTACCTGCTCTGGTTTTATTAAATATGAAGTAGTTCCGGTCATTTTGTGGGGGGCACAGGGGGCCACGCAGTAAAAGTAAATTAATCCACAAAACTAACGTGATTTGTATTGTTGACCTATTTCTAAAATATTAGTGCAACTTTCGTTCATTTTTGACCCCTCTATCACACAGAACGTTTTTTGTGTATGCCAATTTTTTTTTTATAGAGGGGTCAAAATTGAACGAAAGTTGCTCTAATATTTTAGAAATATGTCAACAATACAAATTACGTTAGTTTTGTGAATTAATTTACTTTTACTGCGTGGCCCCCTGTGCCCCCCACAAAATGACCGGAACTACTTAATATTCAGACTCAGGCAATCAATTAATACAGTTGCAACCACTATATTAATGGCAAGTATTTCATACAGCTTAAGTTAAAAAAATGAACTATCCCTTTAAGTCTCTCAGTTCCAGGGGTGGACAGTTACTTATCCTATTATACAAATGAAAACCTGGTGTCCAACTGTGAACACACAGGGCCCTATTAAGCAAGACGAAAAACCCATGCGGTAATACAGATTTCGCCCTCGCTCTGCGCCTTTTCGTATTATGGAAGCCGTGGTGAGCGCTCACTCATATGGAATACCACGTTCCTGCATAATTTAGCATTGGGGGAGTGTCCATATGTTAATTATTTTCGCTTTGCGCTAGTTGCTATTAAGCCCCTTGACCTAAAAACACTCAGCGCATACCGATTCCGCCTGGGTCTGACCACGTCTTAAAAGCAAAAAGCACTGTTTGATTTTACACTTGAGCGGCTCTGGAGTGCTGCTGGAGTGTTGCCATGTCTGTTTATTATAAGCGGCTTCTTTTTCTGCAAAGTTGCTTGTAAATATTGGTAGTTGTGGTTGCTTTTCTTGTTTCTAAAGTGCTTATTTGGGCTTTTCTCCTAATGTTGTTTAAACCAGTGATCCTCACACAGCGACATTCCCATGTCAAGGACCCCCAGATGAATGCATTTGCCCAACTAAGCCAGTGACCCCCATGACAGATTTGTGTTTTTAAATGTTTCAATAACATTTTTCAAAAATATTCTTATTGTCACTTTTTTCAAAGATTACTTGCATCACAATGCATCACATTCATTCATTAAAACAATGAACTCTGACTGCAGGGGGATATATATTTATAATGATCATTATAACAATGTGCAAGAAAATATGTAAAAAGAAGGAAGAACTTTATATTTGTGGACAATCAAAATATGCTGGAAATTTTAATGTGGTGTCATTAAAAGGAATCTTGATATGGCAGACTCACTATCTAGAAAATAAAAACATGGCACTTCATTTAAAATAGGTTGTAGACCCCTGTTATATGCGATTCTTTTGGGAGTATGTTTATAGACCTATTTACTTGTTTCTATGAGACATGGCAACAGCGAGTTTTCTGGCTTTCTCGTTGAGATTATAAAGGGTCATATATCGCTCATTTCTAAACCTTTTTTAAAAATTAAAACATCTCCATAATCACTGGGAGGTTTGCTTTCATACGCTGTATCACACCCCACTCAATTCTTCTTCAATAAAATGCTACGAGCGAAGACCATAACATTGGGGCCGCAGCAATACGCATGGCGCACGTATGGCATTTCAACTCATTCCTTCGTCGTGACTCGAATGAAATAAAATAAAATAAACGTTATTTTACTGGTGTTTTTCAATAGAAACAAATAAAGAGCGTGTGTGCAACAGTCAGTGCATATACGTGCATGCACTATAGGCTATATTTCCTCCTTGTCGGGATGGTGAGCTGAGCTCTTCACAGCCCGTTTGTCTTTCATATTATTCTTATAATATTTGATATTATAAACACTCATGGTTCTCTCATTTCTCAGCCGTTTTTTAAAATGTAAAAATCCCCACATTCCTTAGGAATCTTGCTTTCATTCGCTGTATGGTATATGGTTCTATTTTTATCGAATTAAACAATATCAAACGAACTTGTATGTTCGGGGGTTAGACGATTCTGGGAACATTACGCATGGATTGCCAATTTGCCAGCCAATGCTGCGTATCTACTCGCAGTTCCATTCCGATCTGAAAGGTATAGGTAGGTGCCATTTCAAAGGCTTAGTTATTCATTTATGAATCAAATGAACTAGAATAAAGATTTTTACAGCTGTTTTTCATGCTTAGAACAGAAACAAATGAAGTGATGATGTGCGTATATCTCTCTCCCTTAGCATATGGCTGCGCCGCTGTAATGACTTTCCAATGAACACTGCAAGTTACTTAACAAAATAGAGACATAGGCCTACAAGCTATGCACATCATGGCTGTGACAGCTTGTGGATCTGTTCTTTTGAGGCATAAAGGTGACAGCATGCAGTGCAATAGGAATAATTAACCCAAATGTGACAAAGTCATGTCATGTCTATGGTGCCAGTCTGCAGAAATGTAATACCACTTGCCGAAAAGGGCGCATTCCATGAGGACATCAGCTGGTGTCGTAAAGAGAATAGTACGGACATGTTCATTGGGTAAGCCTCAAAACTCCCTGAAACACTCCCATGACTAATTCAAGGCCGTTTTGCTCACACCACGGGGTGTCGAAAGCGCTTCTCACCTGGCCCATAATTGTAATATGACATTGCACCCGCCCCCACGTCTTAAAAACTGTAAAATTATATGTAATTAGATTCCACTTGCTTAATAGGGCCCACAGAGTCCACTGGTTAACCGTTTCGGATGTGGGGTGGCTCCTTTGCAACCTGAGACCCTTGCACGGACAACTGCTTCTTCCCTAAACAATCCCCATTGAAGTAAGTCTCACAAATCCTATTTCTGATTGAACTACATCACTGAAGATGATGCTGATCAAACACACACACATCACTGTCCTTTGTTTCTGTGCAACCTCATGGCACTGCAGCTTAATTTACTACACATTCACTATTAACATTGTTTCATACAAATACACTCTGACATTTCCTCCATTAAAAATACACTGAGAACCACAAACTTTGTCTACCATTGCTCCCACAATTTCCTTCCTCCACTTTGCGACGCATGGTACTAGGATGAGCGGGCCGAAGGCCTGCGAATTCTAGTATAATATAAGTAACTACTTGAGTAGTAGACACCAGCTCAGTGGCCTTGTGGTTAGAGTGTCCGCCCTGAGACTGAGAGGTCGGGGTTCATTCCCCGGCCGGGTCATACCAAAGACTGGGACCCAGTGCCTCCCTGCTTGACACTCAGCAACAAGGGTTGGATTGGGGTTAAGTCCCTGCGACATATAGCGTCATGTCCAGGGGGTGTACTTGTACATCAAGCTGCCTCACGCTACAGAAACAGCAGATAGGCTCCTGCCCTATGGGCCGCATGGCTCGGCAAGGCTACTTACTACTACTACTTGAGTAGTGGAATACGAAAACGCTCGCCCCAAAACACAGTCGCCCCGGGCGCAAATCTGGTGACCTCGGAACGCTTAAACGTAACCTCAGTAAACTACACCTAAACCTAACCTTATTCCTAAACCTTAACCTCAGTAAAACGGTGCCAAAACGTAACCCTATTACTAATCTTATCCTCAGTAAAACAAATACAAGAATACAACAACTGCCCCAGTGTGTTTTGTTTGATGACTTTCTAGGAAGTTACAAAAAAGAAACAAGAAAAAGAAATAAAAACATTCCTGAACATTTCTGAGTATTTACTTGAAGTTTGTCCACCCCTGCTCAGTTCTACTTGCAACACTCCCTGAAACGGCTAGCTTGATGAATTCCCGACGGCTCCAGCCGTCTTAAACCTTGAGGTACTACATCATAGCCTCTATGTGCCCCTGATGCATGACAAGTTGGCCCTGGCTATTGTTAACCCCTTCTGGGGAATCCTGACTGACTGTGCATATGGATTCCATATGGGTTCATTCTTTGAGGCTATTACTAATAGTAATGTAATGCTGATGTGATGGAAAGTGCAACTCTCAGACCTGGCCCATTGTGGCATTGCTTCACTGTGGTACAGTGGTACCATGCCAATGGCAATGCACTGGCACTGGGGCGTGGGTCAGTTGTTAAGCTGTGTTGGCACGTATGAAGCTGCTTGGAACGTCACAGAAAAGGACAAATGTCCATGAAGGATTAGCTATTATTTTCCCAGGCTAGAAAAACTGGGACAGTGTACTTAGCCACTTTAACACTGGCGTCCCAAATATAGGACAAAAACAACATATGCGAAGAAATAAATATGTATACTCCCCTCAATAATCTGCAAGCTCACAACATGCAATGTTACGCATTGTGACTTGAAGATTGGCCATTTTCAAAATAATTTACTAAATCTTTGTGGTTAATTAACAACTATGTTATTTACTGCAACAAATCTGAGATTTGCGTGCTCTGTTCAACAGAGAAGTTCCATTGCTACTTTCTTCTTCTTGGCGAGTCTTTGCGATGGCGGTATTATAGGCTACACGTGTTTGTGGAGCGACTTCGCTCTGAGTTACAACATGCTAGATGTAGCCTACGGCGAGCGTTGTCTTTTGCGTCCCCTGCTTGCTTTGAAATGCTGCCACCGGGCCAAAGGTCTCTCCCATTCATCACACAATGCATGCCAGCCAGCAAACTGCTGCATGTGGGGGAAAATGTGCAAGGGAGGCAAGTAAGTGTGGAGGAGGACATGTTAGTTCCAAACATATATGATCTACGATAGGGAGCACTGTCAGAAACCTGATGATCAAAACAGATAAGATGCTGACTGGTTTCCGAACGTCAGCCATGAAAATATTCAATGGTACATGTTGAGGGAAGAATGATTTTAGGCACATTCTCTGCAAATTCCGCAATTAGTTTATTCATGCTGCAGGTTAAAAAGATCATAGATCTGAGAGAAATGTTTACAGAAATGTTTTAATGTCCAAAGCTGCTCATGACAAGCCTCGCCATCGCTCTGCTCACAGGAAATATAGTCAAAGCTCTTTTATCTTATGTTTTAGATTACTTTATTTTTTGGCATGATGGAAGATGGGAAAGATGTAAGAGAATGGGTGGATAATGTATGTTGGATTCCAGGAGTGTGTGCTGTGCGTTATGCACCGTAGCTCATCAAACGACCAAGGGGCCCCCACGATTTTCTGTCAGAAATGAAATATGAAGAGAAAGAGTGAAGATAATGTTGTTGTTTTTTGTTCCTTTTTCAGGGGAAATTGGGTACCATGAATGCTGGAAAAAAACGAAACACATCTGTTTCGGGGGTGTTACTTTCCACTGCTATTCCACCTTATGCCTTATCCTTATTGCTTCCATTATTGTCAATTAGTTCAACATATGGTTCACGGAACATGGCTAATGATGGTGCGTTATGTAAGCCTTAAAAAGACCAGATCGTTGTCAGAGGTTACTGATGTGGTTTTGGATGGGATCACTGTGGCTCTCTTTCTTTAGGCAGTGCCAGATCAAAGATCAGATCTCCTTCCCCCGCTGAATCTAATGGATGCCAGTTCCAGCTTCTGGGAAATGTGCAGGAGGGCATTGCTTTTGACCTTGCAAATGCCCTTTCAAAATGTAATTACTGTGTCAAGTCACTGTTTTGAGTGGCTGTTCAAAATGAATTCTATCGATTTTGTCCCTTATACAGGCTATTATTGTGATATATTTTGTCCTTTGTATTTACAGTATGACTGTGTGTACACACAACCCAATGAGCAGGTTCCAGATGCTGAATTTACAAAACATCCTCATTATTGGCTCCACTTGTGTAGTCATCGTGCTCTGGAATGTTCTGTCTTTTATGAGACATTACTCTTTCCTATTGGCATTCCTTCCAAACAGGGCTGAAGAGGGAAAACGTGCACTTTCTTGTCTTGTCATATTGAAGAAGGACTTTCTCAAAATGTAATTTTGTGGAACACTGTAATTCCACATTTGAGTAGTGTCAAGTAAGTAGAGTCATGTAGTCCACACTCACTATGCCATATCTGTGTGTGTGTGTGTGTGTGTGTGTGTGTGTGTGTGTGTGTGCGTGCGTGCGTGCGTGCGTGCGTGCGTGCGTGCGTGCGTGCGTGCGTGCGTGCGTGCGTGCGTGCGTGCGTGCGTGTGTGTGTGTGTGTGCGTGTGTGTGTGTGTGTGTTTATATAATATATCTCTCTCTCTCGCTTTCATAACATGAGAGGACTTATCAACATATCTTCTTTTTTTACTCAATATTATTCACTTTAAAAATCCAGTGAAGTATTATTGAAATCCTGCCACCTCCCATTGACTCTGCCATTACTCAGCCTTTAGAGATAGAGATCAGCGGTTAGGTTGAAATGCAGATAAAAATAGGGAACGACAGTATTCAACATTTTGAATAATTGATGAGAACAGAGTCGAAATTCCAGAAGAGAAGATGAGTGTGGCATTGTCTGTCCTTATCGGCAACAGCGTGGGCCACCGCACCCCCTGACATAGATATCTGTCTCGGCGCAGCAATCACACAGGGCAAAAGGAGAATAGGTACATCAGTGGGGGAGCGTCCATCATCCATGCAGAAAGGACGGGGGAACCTTTAAGTCAGCGCGATCCATTGTTCAATGAAGGTCAGTGGCACGGGGGGAAATGAAATAGGGTGACACAAGGGAGAGTGATAATAGCGCATCATGGAAGAGGTTTCTGATTCGTTGCCAATCATACATTACATTTCCCTGTGTCCTCTAAACAAGCACTCCACTTCCACTTAGCAACTATATAGACTGAGTCAAGTTCTTTTCCTTTCTTTCTTTCGGCCTTCCTTCCTTCCTTCCTTCCTTCCTTCCTTCCTTCCTTCCTTCCTTCCTTCCTTCCTTCCTTCCTTCCTATCAATGGACAAAAAGCTAATGAGAAGCTAGATTATCATAAGTGGCCTCATAGGGCCTGCTGTGCAGAGAACTGGGATTGGAACATTTCCCAGGCAACACAGAACAATTAGCGTTCTCAGTTCTTTGAATTCTGTTCCTATTATGATGAAAAGTTAACAAGCACAGATGCTAGATAATGATGAAAAATAGGCAGTCAATAGGCAGTAGTGGACAAAGTATAGCACAAGGTTCACCTGGTCAAGTGAAACATGCTCAGTCAGACTCATTCTTACTTAAAAAAATAGATCTAGGTAACTCCGTCATTTCTCAACCGTTTCAAACGCGGGGCGGCTCGCCGGAACCAGGCCCGCGTTCCTGGGGATGTTCTGGGGACCCCCGCACAGTACACTACAATACAGCACAGAGCACAGTAGAGTACAGTAACTATAACAATAATGTATAGTTGCACCGCTCAGTTCACACGATTCTTTTTAATGGCCGCCACAATGCTTTTCCAATGGGAGTCACATGGTTTAACCAAACATTTTTGTTTGATCGGGGTGTGGGGGGGGGGGCAGAACACCATCAAACAGAACACCATCAAACACAAATGTTTGGTCAAACCATGTGACTCCCATTGGAAAAGCATTGTTGCAACATTTTGTTTGATAATGTTTGATACGTGTGTATGAGGGCTGAGGGCAAATTTGCACCAAAAATGTAGTTATTGATCTCTGAAATTCTGCCCAGAAAGTTGTAATCACTGGACACTCCCAGAAAATATGCCAGTGGTTAGCCTCCCCGAGATCCACACTGTCTCCACCATGTCGCCTCCCCAACCGAGAAATGGGCCTTAAGGGCGTAAGAAACGAACAAGACACTTCCACCCAAATTCCCTCCATACATGTGAATTCGTACATTGGAATTTACATATCTCAGACCAGTCATCATTTGATATAGTGATGTTACCTTCTGTTTCCCACTTTTCTTTAATATATTTTGTATCATGTTTTTTTTTTTTTATTAGAAATAACACCATTATCTATGTATTCTAAAGTACATTTTCTTTTAAATATTAACGCACTGCTGTATTGTTTTCACAATCCATTTACAAAACATCAACTCTCTGAAACTACCAAATGAATACAGACTTGCTTGTAGAACTATATGCTACACAAAGCTAGAAACACTTACAACTTACAAGGACAGCAATCCTGGATTCCGACATATGGGCGTTCGAAAATCCTCCTTTCAACGGCTTTACACAAGCCCCCAGTGAGGCTCTCCAACGTTGAAGCACTCGGCCCAACTGGTGAGAGGAGGGACTGCAGGCGGACCCGTGGTGTTATGACGAGGAAACCCGTGTAGCTGGGCTTTAACATTGAGCGCTCGTTTGCACTTCCGCATTTTGGGCACCAAAATAGCAACCGGACCAATGTTAAAAGGACTCAACCATTATATAGACGGAGTATACATTGGGGTCCGTATATATACGGACCTGGGATATGACGTCCCCTAGCGTCGGGGGCTGTATATATACGGACATAGAATTAATAGTAATAACGACAACCATACAAATATAGTGTCCAGTCAAATTAACAATATTTGTCTTTGAAATGTAGTGGTCATAGTCAAATATTAAAGTAAGATACAGATACTCGAAGGTACAGTACTTTGTTACAGCCCACCACTGTGAATAAGCCTGTCCAAAAAAGAAGTACATAAATAATAATTAGATTCGTATTTTTGAGAATATTGAGGCCCTCTTGCATCAAATTGAGACCTATTAATCTTTAATAGAAAATGACATCACTTTAGGTATGGTGGACTATTGTTTTGTAAAGGAACAGAACAATGCTACACTGCCCACTGGCATGAACCTAGCAAGGGCCAGCCAATTCCTTAAGTTACAAAAAGTCGAGTTGAGTGTATTTCTAGCTTGCACAAGTTTTGACCAAAAAAGGATATTATGGGCCTTTTGATTTGTACCTCATGGTACGATGGAGACAGATTTTGAAAATAGCAGATCTACAAGCTCACATCACGTTGCAATGTGACACGTTGTGAGCTTGTAGATCTGCTATTATTGGTGCGCGACACAGACGCATGATGAAGTATAAATTCAGAAGTACAATGAAACAGCTGCATACTTGTATAGTTAGAGAAAGAAACTGAAATCCCCTGAAAGAAGGCTGTTCTTAATTATAAAAGGGTGATGGGAATGGCTTGAATAAAGCAGAGATCAGCACTGGGATCAAAGGAGAAATGAAGGATGACTAATAACCTCCGGGATGAGTCCCAATGGAGTTCAGCTGGATGGATAGATAGATAGATAGATAGATATATAGACAGACAGACAGACAGACAGACAGACAGACAGACAGACAGACAGACAGACAGACAGACAGACAGACAGACAGACAGACAGACAGACAGACAGACAGACAGACAGACAGACAGACAGACAGACAGACAGACAGATGTGTAGTGTAGGTGTAAAGTAGGTGTTTGAATCCATCACAGTGCATCTGGCTTGGCTGAGCGCCTATCTATACGATGGGTGGGGTTGGGTGACCATGACCAACAAGTTTCCAAAGGAGCTTAGTGGGGAAAATGGGTGGTGTCGTGGGCATCACTTCCTGTTGTCAGATCAGTCAATTGATTTGAGAGATCAAATCAGTCAATAATTTGACAGAAATCGAAAAGGGTCATATTTAAGCAATATTAGCCTACATGAGAGAGGGTGTTCTTTATTAATGCACGCAAGAAGTCTGTCTACATACCCTAAAGATCTCCCTCCACACAGCTGATTCAAATTAATGATCAACACAATTATCAAGCGCTCTAAGTCACTTAACGGAACCCTGTTCCCCCCATCACAGTGAGCTGCATACTAGGGCCTTTACTGTTCCTAATTTACGTTAATGACATGACATCAGCATGTGACTGCAATTTGTTCTTGTTCTCGGATGACTCTGCTTAGATGGTCTCAGACAAGAGCAAATTGCAGGTTGAAAAAGCCCTTAGCTCCGAGCTCGGGGGAAAGAACTGGCACTCGTTGATAGCAAACGATCATTACACTGGATCAATTCTTTTTTTGTCCAAAATTAAGCTCAGTAAGCCCACAGACTTCACAATCAGAGTCGGTGACAATGTTATCACGAGGAAAGAAGAGATTACCTATCTGGGTTGCATTTTAGATAACTATCATTCTGGTGAAGGATGTCAACAAAAGAATCATTTTTTTGGCTCATTGATAAGAATGCATTGAGGACTGTAGCTGGAGCACTCATCCAATAGAAAATTGACTATGCATGCACCTCAAAGGCACTAAAATCAAAACTAAATCAGGCTACTACTACTAGACCTCACACCTCGGACTCACCTAATCCCTGCTCATTATGCTAGGGTAAAGGGCAGAGTACAGCAACTTGCAATGGGCCTGGTTTTCAAGATACTCAAGGGACCAGTGTCCTGTCAAACTACTTCAAAAGAGTAAAAACGCCCATGTGCAAGACCAGAGCGAGCTCCACTGATGATCTCATCCCCCCAGATTCGGCACAAACATGAGGGTGAATTCATTCTACTATTATCAGCTGTGTGGGGGAGACTTTTTTAGAGAAGTACGCTGACTAATATAACCATTTCTGATTTCTGTCAAGCTGTGTTCCCACATTATTATTGACTAATCTCTCAGCACCACTGCCCTAACCATGTAGTGTTGTTACTAGGAATAAACACAGAAGCATCCATGAGGAATTGCACTATGAAAGGAGAGGAGCCAAAACGAGTTCCTGTTTCTACCATAGACATATAAAGGTAGACGCCTCTTCCGGCTCTGGAGCGTCTGTATCTCAACGGAAGGCAACATGGAGGGAACGGGAGGCAATGGCGATGCGTGATTGGATTGCATTGGCAAGTATTCCCTTCCCGAGATTCCTTGCGAATGTGGAATCATGTGTTGTACCGAGAGTACGAGCTAATGCCATCTGGTAGGAGATATAGAACTCCACGGTATGTGTATAATAGATTTAAACACTCTTTTGTTCCCCTGTCAATCAAAATGCTCAATCAGAGATTGCCGAATGCACTTTATTGACTCAATCAGAGACTCAGGGATTGCCGAATGCACTTTATTGACTAGTTGCACTTTATCAAGGGAATGTGTGCAATATCTCTGTTTTTGTATGTTGGGTGTTTCATGTTTTTTTCCCTTTTCTTATGTGAACGTGTATGTTATCTGTATGCAGCTGACAACCTTGAGACAACCTTGAAACATAGCGGAAGCAAAACGGAAGAACGGAAGGGGACGTTCGGTAGGCCAATCAGAGGCGCGACTCACTCTTTCCTAGCAGCACTTGCCTTCCGAGATTCCACTTGACTTCTCCAACGAAAGTGCAGCAACCAATGAGGCATCTATATTTTTTTAATATGGTTTCTACACAAAAAGGACACCTCCTTTTGTGTGCCCCCAGAGGCAGCCAGTACATTGACTCTTATTGGCCGACCCCTGGGTCCAGCAAAATTCCAGTCACTGCCCCCTTGAGCTGTGCCAATTTAGTACAGTTTAACAATTCTTTTGCAATCACAGCATATAGTGAAGCAATTATTCATAAATCTCTCGTAGACCGTTTCCCCCTGAGGAATTTCAATGAAATCACCAACAAATGGACAACAAAGCGGGTTTCTTTTTTTCAGTTTCAGTCTGTCTCTGTGTTATTCTCTGCCCAGTTCAATGTGTCACCCGCATGTTGTCAATGAAACTGTCACTTCAGACAAGCTTGTGGCTTTAGTGAATTGAGTGCTAGTTTGAAAAACAGGAAATAGAGTGTCCAGTCTTTCCCCATTCATTTCTAAAACATCTAAAAAAAAACTAAAAAAAACATCTCCACCAGCAGCATGGGAAGGTTACCAAGCTCAGGCACAGCATGATTCCCGGTCTCCCTCGCCAATGTTTACACACTTCCTCTATCTAACTCTAAACACACATTTTGTTACTTCCTTAAGTGTTTTAATTTTGCATTCATCGTCAGTGTTGAAGAAAGGGGGTCAAGGCTAAATCAATGAGGATTTCCAGTGATGTGACAGCTGATGGAAATCTGTGTCATTGGCAAACCACATTTTGAGTGGGACCAAAATAAAAATGCAAGCTTTGATACCTGCTCTTGCAGAGTATATGCAGCTTGAAACTTGCTGGTGGATGATTTAAATTCTTGAGTTGAAACTGTATATTTGTCTTCCTGCTCGGATGTCTGAATAGGCTGAGTGTTCGGAATCTCCCTTTAGGAATGATCGCCAAACTGGAGTCATGCTGACAGAAAATCACATTCACCAGACTTAGACGTCATGTCATGAGGCGGTGGGGGTAATTACAATCATCTTGAACATAAGGCTTGGTCAGTATGATATGTTACTACCCATTAGGATTTCGCAGCCTTAGGGGTTACCTCAGTTGAACACAACAAGAAAGATACGAGCATCATGTTACAAAGTGATCCCGTGGGAATTTCAAGTGAGTCTGATATAAAAGATTCTGCTGGAGGAAATATGAAATAAATATAAAAAGAATGTGCATTAAGCTACTCACTACACTTGTAATGTCTCCATCATGACCATTGATTTGCAATGGTAGCTTTCTTCAACAATAATAACTCATTTAACAGATAACAGGAATATAATTGGTTTATCCTGACTGCCAGAGCATGGCCATGTAGTAATTGTGTGTGATGTTCTTTGTGTGATGTATCACAACACAGAGGGCTACAACAGCAGTTTTGTTGCTCATGTCTCCAAAGGTTGAATTTGTTTTGATGATGCAAATACGCTTTCTTTAGTGTCATGCAAATATTGGATCACTGCTACTGTCATGATGCACATCAAATGTCTGGTGATTTCTATGGTACTGAAGAAAGTGTAAGAAATGTCCTGTACTCAAAGAAAAAAGCAGAAAGGGCAGGCAATTTAATAGAACTGACTGGACAATGTAGAAAAGGAAGCCTAGCGAAAACAGAGTGCCCCTCCATTCCTCACCTGTACACACACACACACACACACACACACACACACACACACACACACACACACACACACACACACACACACACACACACACACACACACACACACACACACACACACACACACACACACACACACACACACACACACACACACACACACACACACACACACACCAACATAATATTGGTTTCAAAGGAACCTCTTTATTAGAATCGCATTCCTTTTTTCAACCACGGTTCATGTTTTAGGTTGTTATTAGAGAAAGTAAAATCAATTAACAACAATGAACACTCACCTTTTACTTTCTCTAATAACGTAAAACATGAACCTTGGTTGAAAAAACCCAAAGTTGTCCTTTTGCCAAACCATCACTGACTTGTCCATGCAATGTCCACTTTTTTCTGACATAAATACGTCACTACATAAGACACCAGTAAGATGCAGGCCCGTCTAGAGTTTAAATGGACAGGTATCACCGGAACAGTCAAAAGGGAGACATCGAAGAGGAAGGATGGCACCATATATGAGGGCTTTCCCCATGTATGGGGATTTTGAGTGACTGACTCACAGGAAATACACTGACTGACTGACGGGAAATGCACAATTTCATAGTAAATGCGACCTGCAGTCGCAATAATTATGAACAAGTTCCTTGGGCAGTAGTCAACAGGGCACAGTTTAATCAAAACAGATATACTGCATATAATTAATTTGATTTTCATTTGTATCTCACCCTTCATCTTTATTCTCAAGGGGAGCCATCTGTTCCCAAGTTCAGACACATTCTTCTTTTCTGTGCCAACATTCTCTGTTGAACTACAGGTACACGACTCTCCTGTGACCAAGACAGTTAAATCTTAAACTCATCACCTCTGGTAGGGGTTATGTGGCCAGATATTTTTAAGTCTGCCCCTCGTAACAAAGAATGGATCGGCCATGAGTTGTGTCCAATAAAATTCAATTACAAGGTCTCTAAGTGGAGGCCTTTTTATTCTATAACACTATCATTTCTGTCACTGAGCACACAGTTTAGGAGAATTAGCCGGTGCTGTTTCCACTCCTGCAGTAACACCAATGTATTGGGTCTCACTCAGCTCCACTGTATCTGAGGAAAATGTAATTCTAGATGCCTTGTAATGGATTGGGCTGTCTACTTCTGTATTGTGTTTTCAATATCTACTTCGGCGGGCCATATAGCTTGTCTACACCCTGTGCCAATACTGAAGCAAGGCAATGAAATGAAACCCTTGTTTACGCTCTCTTTCCTCCCAAAAAAGAACCGGGCCAAGCTAGTGTGCACAGTAAAATCCTGAGTGCTTGCAGGTCCATCGTTACACTGAGTTAAATGAACACTCAAGGTTTTTCTGTGTACTGTGCTTCTGCATCCGTAAGCATGCATTAGCTTCTTTGGCTAATGCATACATAGTACATGCAGTAGGCCTACCTATATAATAAAAATTGGGTACTGGGAGCGCCAGCCACGTTACTCTGCATTTATGACATAACCATAAGGAGTTCCCAATGCAGCTACTCCTAAATATGTAGTGTGTTGTATAACCTCAATGTGTCGTCATGCCCAAGTACTGTATGCGCACAAAAAGGGAGCATGCCCATATCTACATTCAACACATTTTCCTTACTAATAAATTGTAATTTGTATATTGTGTATGTGTAATTTGTATGTGTATACAAAAACATATCAGAAGCTTACTTTAATTTTTGTATTCAAAACATTGAAATGTCCTGTTTCTACACATCTAAAATGACATAGATGCTTTCCCGGTTTTAAAGGTACAACAATGTATAGGCTTTCCCGGTCTTAATAATGGGTTTTTAATGCAAGGATTATTATAACCAGAGACACTCATTTCAATATAAAATGAGCTAAAATATTTTACAGATATTTTAAATAAAGTAAGCCACACAAGGACGTGTGATTCATACAGATATAGCAATGTAAGTTTGGGATTGCATTACATGCACCAGGAAAGTGTAACAGTACCCTACTTCCAAGAACATGGCATAATGCCTAGATTGCCTACAGAACGGCAAAATACTGTTCTAAATCTGTATAGATCAGGTTGTTCTCTTCTTTGTCCTCACCACTCTTTCTATCTCAGCACAATTAAGCCCAGTTGCAGTTTTCCAAATTGACTAATGTAAATGAAAATATAAAAGGAATTTAAAATCTGTTCAAAGCCGTAAAAACATTTTTTTTCATCTGCTTGCTATGACATAAAAATAAACCATGCTTGGAAACGTGTTGACCGCACCAGCAACTTTTGATTTAGATTATCACAGATGTGCCTTTTGGTGAGTGACTTTCCCATAAGGCATTGCAATCTGTATGCAAAACAGTATCAAGCTTTTTTTCTTTTCCCTGGCTGATAAATGAACAGGCCTCTCTGTTGTCACTTCCTATTTTTCAGGAGAGAGGTTAGTAACCCTTATGTATGCTTAAAGTGGAGCACATATTTTTGCTTCTGTGCAATTCATATGTGAGTTTAGCTCATCTATCAGATTTCTCATTGCATATTCATTGAATTGAGCTGTAACTTATGCCACATGCAAGTGGCAGAGGTGCTTTTTCGCATTACCCGCATGTTTACTTGATAAAAGGTAGAGGATCTACAGCAACTGTCACAGCGTTCTGGTTGTATGGTAGGAGATATTGGAGAGGAGTAGGAGCTAGGCGAGTGGTGTGTCACTGTGTTAGAGCAGATAAGGCTGCAAGGAAAGTGCTGTGTTCATCACTTTAGGGGAGGGTGAAATAAAGTGGTGTCTAGCCTTAGCCATGCTGGCGAGTACAGATTCAGACAAAGTAAGAGAAGATCTTAGAGGACTATCTTGATATATCCTCTTCCAGCAAGGACTCATTATTTTCCCCAAGGCAATTTATTCCATTTCCATTTATTTTTCCTTTTATCATCTTCTTTAATTTTTTGTTTTTGTTCCAGCCTAATTCTGCTAATGCGAGTGTGAAGCAGCAGCAGACAAAGATTTTGTCCTAAAGACGAACCTCAGATGAGGTTCTGTCTCGTTCACAGACACTGCTGCTGCCAGAACACAAGCTTAAATTTAGGCAGTATTATGCGTGTCTTAAGTACCAGGTCTTATTAACTTAAGACCTGGAGGCGTGATCAATGCCATTTGGCTATTCTGAGTGGCCAAACAGTATTGACCACGCCTCCAGGTCTTAAATTAAGTCATAAGACCTGGTACTTAAGACATGCATAATACTGCCAGGGTCTTGGTGACATTGCACAGATGTTTTTATGTTTCAACCATCTGTGTCCATGTTGGTGGTCATTCTGTGAGTCTTTATTGAAATAGCACACACATAAATTGAACTCTTACATAGCTGTACAGAAGATGAAACAATAAACACCACCTTGAAACTTTAACCTTATACCTCCAGTATTGACTTATTGGTTCAGTGACTTATTGGTGATTCTCTATTCCAACATGAACAACATAATATCATAACCTTTACATTCATTTGACAAGCAAAAAAGTAGAGAAAACTAGTACGGAAAATACAATAGAGATGGCGACGGTGACCACCTCCAACCACTGCAGATGTGATAGTTACAGTATATTGTATTAACATACTCTATAATACTAGTTAATAAAAATAATGTTTTATTCATTCAAATAAAGTGCCATATTGTAGCATTTAAAGGGATAGTTCACCCCCAAAATGACTGTTTTCCTATCAATTACACACCCCATGGAGACTTGAATTCATGGATATTTTAGGGTTATGATGTCACAAAATTGGTGTATTTTCGATTGGGCCTTTTGACTCAAAGGCTTTCAGGAAGAAACCAAAAATACACAGGGAAGACATTTCTAATTTCTACTTTTCTAACCACACCTGGGGGGGTCTATTAGACTAATGTTAGCTCTGAATTTGTCTTGAGAGATTACTCACCTCAGAAAGAAAATAACAATTTGTTAATCAATCCCTCTGAATACTCATGCATTTGCTTCTCAACTGAAATATTTTCAGACATACAACGCTACATATTTTAGTGTAGCCTAGTCCTACTGTTTAAGTTCTGTTTAAAACAGGAACGTTTTGTAATGCAAACGCACAGCCATCATCTTGAATTTAATTCAGAACAGTAGCAGCCCTGTATTTTCTGTCTCTATAATGAAAATCAGCTGAGTGTCAGAGTGTGCATGGACTGTGGAGGAACATAATTTTGTGCAATGGGAATCACACAGGTGAATTGAATCGTGATTCAGGATTATAGGCCTATAAACCTATACACCTATACAGAGGGGCTTGCTGATGTTTTTGATTGATTGATGATTGATTGATTGAAGTATTTAACAGTTTGCAGAATGGGTACATTTCACAGTCAGGTTAACATTTCACATGAAAGCACAGAATGGGTAGGTCCAGAAACGCACCATATACATAGGTCGCACTTAAATTAGGCTACTATAGGTCGACTCCGCACTGCGCACTCGCAGTCGCCAGCTAATTAAGCAACATCAGGTCAAGACTCAACAATGCAAATTAGGTCTACTACACACGTGCTGCTGAGTGTTGCTTACCTTTTAAAATGACTTACAGCAACAGCAGTACAAGGAAGGTAATAGTCTCCAACGAGAAGTTCAATGATTTCATTTTTGACCAGCGTTGAATCCATGATCGAGCATCGATTCGTGTGGCCGCTTCATCTTTCATCAGCCACATCATGGTCCGCGGTAGGTCTAACCTTGTAACAGTGACGACACTGATGAGCAAAATGTGTTATTAAATGCGGTCCGGCGGCGGCCGTGTCTACTGTTTGCATACATTGTCATTGCCAGGATTAGAGTATGGACCAGAGCTAACACACAGCTAAACAAGTTCCCAATCAAGCCCCAACGAACAGGCTAGGAAGTAGGAAAATGTGAAACTGTAAAATGACAAAATGACACAAATATACAAAAAAAATACACTGAACAACCACCAGGGGGTGTAAAACGTAATACAAGCAAATACAATTCAAATCTGATTAAAATAGAGATGCAAATGATCTGATATGTTGCAAAAATTCTGATGTAACAAAGTGTAACAGTACCCTACTTCCAAGAACATGGCATAATGCCTAGATTGCCTTGTATTTCTTTTGTTTAAAGACCTAGTGAAATAGTCCTCTAGACCTCAAGAAATTACATCTGGCCACAAAAGATCAGGACACAGGATCTATGTGACAAACTGACATACTGAGCCTATGACTCACAGTGTGGCTTCCCCCCGGTAGGCCTCCTTCATTCAGTAGATCCTGTGATCTTTTGTGGCCAGATGTAATTTCTTGGGGTCTAGTAGGACTATAGTAAATAATAAAAAAATAAATCGCTATAACATTTTGTAAACAAATACATATTTAGCCCCATGTTCGAATGCCCCCGCCCCCGTATCAAAAACAGCTCAAATCCATAAAACGAAAGAAATCAGCAAATTAAAAAAAATGAACAGTCAACCTTTACTTTCTCTAATAACAACCCAAAACATGAACCTTGGTTGAAAAAAACTAAAGTTGTCCTTTAAATAATAACCTGCATGGAAAGTAACATCTCTACCGTGGATTTTTATTAAACAAAAACTTTGCAAATGGAGGATAATTCAAGCTTTTCTGCAATGTTGGTGAGTTTAACGTTGTTTAATACAATCAGATTTAATACAATCAGATAGGACTTTTCTGTTTGGATGTATAATGGGCTGTCAAGGCTTGATATTGCAACTCTAGATTCCAGATATTAAAAATCACACCCGTGTGAAGTGAGGGGCGCTCTTATCATTGTACATCATCATGACGTAACAAGTCGTAACATGTCGATTTGCTCGTCCACATATGACGTACATTCTCCATTCATTGTCAATGGTAATTTAATGTTTGTGTAGGACAAAAATACTGATTTGCTCGTCCACATATGACATAAATTCTCCATTCATTGGGATGTATATTGTGGGTAGGCTAAAGTGATGTTGCATTGAGAGCACAGTATCACTTTTGCAAAGTTTGTGTGGTCTAAAAGTCATGGAAATCATATTTGTTTCTAATGTATTCAGTGTAGTCATTGATGTCTATTGCTGGTTATGGGTGGGTCTGGGACACAAAAACTATGACTTAATATGGCCCTGACAGACTGATTGCCCGATGAGAAGGAGGATAGAAGGAGGATTTGTAGTGATCCCAGAGGGGAAATTGCTTCTCTGCATTGACCCAGCAGTGGTGGGCAGTAGCAACCTCAGAGTGCATGAGCGCACAGGGGAGCTTCTGAAGGGTTAAGTGTCTTACTCAGGGACTGTTCACTAGGCTAAATCTTGAGGAGCTGAACTGGGGACCTGCCGATTCCGCAGGCAGCCACTCTACCTCCTGAGCTACTCCTTCCCAATCAGCATTTCAACAGTAGGCTATTCTAAGTAAATGTGTCATATGGTAGTCTAAGCATATGGTAGCATATGGTTCAAAGTTTTCAAATCATTTTCATGCATGTTCGATATAGCAGGTAATAGGTATTGTCTGCTGCTAGTCTTGCATATAAACCAAATGAACTGAAGACACTGCCAGACTATGCCTAGTCATGATTGACCAATTATCCAAGTCTATGAATGCACTATTCTTTTTTGGCTCAGGAAATCTCATATTAGATTCAGAACAACATTTCTGGACATTAAAAAGGAGAAATGGAAAAATCTGTCCAAAACGTGGTAAATAGTGGGCTTCTGTGTCCCAGCATGCATCTATCTTTTTGAGTGCCCTTACAGAGCTATGTGTGTGGCTGGGTGCCTGCCTGCCTGGGTGCCTGCCTGGGTGGCTGGGTATGAGCACGAAAATAGCATGGTTGTTTTTCACCACCTGTGCGCATTGCTGCGCAACCTAACACACACACAAACACACACGCACATATTAACTGTATATATGATGATTTTGGGTGTGCCAGTACAGTGACAGTACAGTACAGTAGAGGGTACAGTAAAGGGACACGGTAACTGTCATTTCTCAACCGTTTTGGACGTGGGGCGGCTCGCCGGAATTGGCCCGCCCCCCTGGGCGCGTTCCTGTGGGTCTGTATCTGGATGTTCCGGGGCCTCCTCATTTCTCTACCGTTTCGGACGTGGGGTGGCTCACCGGAACCGGGCCGGCACCCTGGCTGTAGGTCTGGAACTTCCGGGGACCCCCGGGGACCCCCACACAGAGTTGCACCACTCACTTCACACAGGTGTGATTTTTAATTACCCTCTGCCTCAGCCCAGTGGTCGGATTCTAAACTAGGTTCTGGCCTTCTTCAGGAGCATTATGATCCATGCTCTTAACTGGCTGAACCACCAGGTACCCTAATAATTCAGTCTGCATACTGTATGTTAAAGAAGCTGACTGGAATTTACATGTATATTCATTAAACGTGAACTTGAACTAACAAACGGCCATCCTCGCTCATTCCTCAAGGGCAGCTGAGCACAGGCAGCCATTGCTCAACTGACTCTCGAATGTCACTAATCGAACACACTCCAAAATCTCCCACTCCTTCTTACCCTTCTGACAGGCAAGACACTGGAAGTCATCTGCTCTCCGTTTCTGGGGGTCAAGACCACAGTGGGGGAAATAAAGAGTGCTGAGCCTGAGTCCCTTGCAAAGTGCATTGCTCAGTCTGAATAACCTTGACAATGGCTAGGATGGGTGGGGTGGGGGCTAGGTTGGCGGACGTATCCATTTATCTTGTGTTGCAGTGGCAGTGGCAGGATTTATTGGGCTTTGGGTGTCATCCGGTGACAAGGTGCACATTCTTTCTGTGCATTATGGGCCCAGATGATAGTGGTCGAAGGCCTCAGTAAATAACCTGAGGTTATGTATTTTATTGAGCTATACATTGTATTGTGTGGAACATACGATTGATAGAATCCCTATGAAGGAAAATAAAGAGGGGAAATAGTTGTCCTAGCTAGAATTGGATTTTGGCTTATGCGGTTAATAATTATGTGAGTAGTGAGTACATCGAGTCAAAGTAAGGACCTCAGACATTTTTTAATCACAGTGGCCAAGAATCACTAACGTGTCTTTACATTTGATGTTTACAGAATATAGGAGAATAGAACCTTACGATTAGACATGTGACATGATGACTGACTAAAAGACTGGATGAACTCTGCCTTGTCTATAGGTCTAAACAATCATTTAAAGGGGCATTCCACTCATTTTCAACATTTTACTATGTCATTAATATACCTTAGAGCTGTTGTGTGGAAATAATAAAAAAGTCCCCCCCATTCTGTGTTTCCTAGAACTAGAGGTCTGAAAAAAATCATTAACATGGTGAAACACATCTTGATGATGTCATCAAGATGTGTTTCACCATGTTAATGATTTCTTTCATAATTACAGTTCTGGGAAACACAGAATGGGGGGACATTTTTATTATTTCCACACAACAGCTCTAAGGTATATTAATGACATAGTAAAATGTTGAAAATGGGTGGTTTTCCCCTTTAAGTAAAAGACTCATAAACGAAATAGATTGATATTAAGACATAAGATCAATGAAAGATCACTTCACTTGTTAAGCTTGTCTAGATTGCAGCAGTTGTGTGGCAGTATAATTATATTATATAGGCCTGATGCCTACAGTTGGGCAGGAAGTTTCGCTGCCCTCAAAACATTTTCTCAAATGGTTTACAAAGAGAGACTTTACTCACCAGCCAAGAAAATTTGGAACGGATCAATGCATTTTAAGCAGTGTAACGGGATGTACGCTCAGAGAGGCACTGGCATACATTCAATCTAACATTCCTCAAAATGTTCCTAAAAAAAACAGGAAAGATAAATTGGATTTATGGAAATATGTCTTTTAATGCCCACCCTGGGTGCAATATTTTGAGTTTAACAAACCTAAACAAGTATAAACATTTGAGAAGAGGCAACACAAGTTGAAGTAAGATTACATGTTAGTTTATTTCAGTCATTTGCTGTATCTTTTTTTTTTTTAATCATAGTTCCGCAGTGCCTGCCACACACTACGTGTCTGGAGATTTCATCAAAACTTCCCACTATGGTGAAACGGTGATGCAAATCAGACGGGCATTGACCTGAAGTGAAGGCTCAGTTGACCTAAGAATGCTGCAATCAATAACACTACATCACAGTGGATGGCACATATCTGTCTGTTATCCCACTACCACACTGATTTATTCGGCATGAAATCTCTTGGACAATACTTGAGCTGAACTTCTAAGCATCGACCAGACCTGATATCACCACCACAATGACATTGTTTGTCAAAAGTGATTGTAAAATTGTCTCTGTTGTGTAACTAATGATATTCCACTGTTAATACCTTGTCAGTATCCAATATAACAAGAGTCAGATGACTGGCCACGCAGCCTGCCAATGATATTTCATCATGTTTAGCTAGCATAATAGAGCTCATCCAACTGAATTAGTCTTTATGTCTGCACTTTGTCTTAAATCAATCTAATGGTATGCTTCAACAGTCCTTGTTTGTCTTTGTTTGCTGCTTTTGTCTCTAATGGTTACCAACAGCTCACTGCATCATAATACAGTTTATTCTTCCTGGTCCCCATAAAAATAGATATTTAGATAGTTTACCACTTCCTTGAACTGTGGCATGTTTATTTGATCCTGATTTAGATTGATCGCTGATGGCCTTTTAAAAGGGCTTTCTTCTGGATGAAGGCAGAATATTGAGATCACATCAGTATCTAATTAGCTGCCGTTGACGCTGCGGGAACCTCACGTGTAGAATTTGGCAGATAAGGTAGAAGTGCAATCCTTGGTTTTTCTTCTCTCCTGTCAGAAAGGAAAACAGAGAATTAATGATTGCCTGGTTGTTCTGGAGTGACAACGCTGGCATCCAAAGCAGTAACAAACTAAATTCATTTGAGACGCCTGTTTTCCAAGATCACATCACTCCTTTTGTCGCCTATAGTTCCCATGTTGATACCGCACACCACTACTGTTTTGACATGCTTTTCCTGTCATGCTTTTCCTGTCATGGAGTGACTTCATACCTTGTGTTTTTCATACCATTTTTTATATTGAACAATAATATTCACATCATGGCACTGCAAAATACTTTTTTTGTTTTTTTTAATGTAAATGTTTCTACACTTTGGACACTGTACAGACTGATACACTTAGATAGATGATAGACATGTAATCACTGTACAGAGTCTGATACACTTAGATAGATGATAGACATGTAATCACTGTACAGACTGATACACTTAGATAGATGATAGACATGTAATGTACTGTACAGACTGATACACTTAGATAGATGATAGACATATAATGTACTGTACAGACTGATACACTTAGATAGATGATAGACATGTAATGCTCCCGTGGGGGACATTCAGTTGCAGACTTGGACAAAATGCGGGCAATTAAAATATTTTTAATGCAGTGTGCTGAACTGGCAAATAGCGTGACTTCAATGTCACGCAATGACTTCAATGTCAATACGTCTTCATCAGGTCATGACACTTGATACACTATACAATCTTTATTACTTAATGCTGCTCAGTTGCCTTATATTATAACCTTATTACTTACTCATATTATACCTTGTTTTTATATCTTGGTTGTTGGTTTTTATTATGTACTGTTGGATGTTGGACTGGACACAGAACCAGAATCTACTTTATTGTCACATCACAGGTTTACAGGTATAAGTGGGTGAAATATATTTTGTTTTCAGAAAAGAAGAGGGAAAAAAATAAGGGGATGGGGTAGGGAGAGCAAGGAAAACATGTCAAGAAGAGGCAACAATCTAAGATATCTATTCTACATATAAACACAAAGCATAGATCAGCAGGTAATGAGGTTAGACATAACATGAAAGGTGGCAATAGTCTGATGGAGCAATCCACACCAACATTCACTGCCAAACTTGTATGAGCACATGAGCCACATATTATTACACTACGCAGGGCTGGGTCAGTCGCGGGGTGTAGACGGCAGGACACGAGGAATGTGCGATGGAAATGGTTTAGTACGACAGATGTTTGTGGCGGCCCCTATGGGTATGATTGGAAGGTGTATAATATATGGCATTATCTGTAAGTAATTGGCAAATGTGTGAAGGCAATTGCTGGCAAAGGGTATGGAGTAACCATACAAGTAGCATTGTCACATGACTCACAAGATTATATGTTAAAAAAAAGAAAGAAACGCCGTTTTGGGCAACAAAACAGTGACATTTGTAGTATGTGTGGCACCCCCTATGGGCAGGGGCGGACTTACCATTGGGCTAGGGTGGGCTACAGCCCAGGGGCCCCCAACAGGGGGGGGCCCTCCAAAAAAAAGTTTTATTGTACATTTAATATTATGGTTAAAACCAGGGACGGATTAACCCCCAAGAGGGCCCCTGGGCCGGTAATTTTTGCAGGGCCCCCATAGCACGCGTGCGCGCAACATTTTCGTGTTTTCTGTGTTTTTATCATCTTTTTGACCTAAATTTAACAAAATCAACAGCCAATGAAGGACCCTTTTCAGGGCGGCAAACCTAGTACCACACGGTCCAATTTCCCCGAAGGGCCCCTGAGAGCCAAGGGCCCCTGGGCCACGGCCCCACTGGCCCAATGGCTAATTTGTCCCTGGTTAAAACATTGAGAGCTTCTGCTCTACTGTTTGCACTGCAGACATGTGACTGTGTGTTGTGGAAACCCCTGCCAATGTCGCTGTGCATGGCAGCCTGCATTCAGCGACTAGTCTGTCTGTCTGCCTGCCTTTCTCTTTTGGGGGGGCTGGGTACGCCAATTATTTTCCGGAAATGCACCGCGCAGCTCAGGGGGGCCCTGAAAATTTGTCTAGCCCGGGGGCCCTTGGGAGGGTAAATCCGGCCCTGCCTATGGGTGTTAGTGTATTTGCCCTCGGCTCTGTGTTGTTTAGAGCCCTCTAAATGTGAGATTCAGATTTGGAGCAGATGGAGCAAAATGGGCCCCTTGCTGGCCAATTGTAGTTAATAATCCGAATGGAATCTGAAAAATCTGACAGAAAAATGTTGATCACATGACTACAGAGTTTAAAACAGGCATGTTGTGCACATTGAGTCCCTCGCTGGTGCTGGACAATAGATAATATCCATGTAGCAAAGAAGAGGAGTCCGCACACAGCTCTGCTCCACAGTTTTTAGTTTATTTTAAAACAAACACTGGCATTTTACAGATTCACAATGTTTTTGTCATTGTTGGCCTTCATCATCTCTGTAGTAGTGATTTGTGTTGAGTTGTTTACAACATGATGCTGCACATCAGTCTATGCCATTTTCTTTTTCTTTGCAATTGCCTGCAGGGGGGAAGGGGAAGGCTGGGTCCATGATCAGGGGAGGGGAAGGCTGGGTCCATGATCAGGGGAGGGGAAGGCTGGGTCCATGATCAGGGCCTCACTGGATGGGGTGGAGTGAGTGGCGAAAGTGAGAACAGCAAAAAATCTGGATACTATCATGGCCAACCCCACCCACCCCCAGAGCCAGATTCATATTGGTGGTGGTGGAAGGTTTTATGTCAGAGGTAGTGTTGGGCAGTAACAAGGTAAAAGTAACGTTACTGTAATATTATAAGTTGTAATGAGTAATATAACAAATAACTATATTGTTTTGAGAAATAATACAGTTACTATTTACCCCCAAATAACTTACAATTTTTACAAGCCTTGGTGGAATTGCAGGTTGAGTCATAGTGCTGCTTGTAGTGTGATCTGCGTGTTGTCGTGAGTTAGATTTTGTCTTCCTGCGTTGATCTTAAATACATTATTACATGTATTCCAAATACACAGCCACAGCAGACTAACCTCGTCGGCATTTAAACTTGTATCACTGCGTGTACACTTACCCAATAATTAATTCCTGAGATTTGGAGTAGTTTTGTGGACTTTTCATATTAATTTGAAAGTTCTAGCAGAAAACGTGTATTTAGTAAAATATTCCACAAGCTGTACACAGATGACAATCTCTCTGGCGAGGGGCCCGGAATGAGTGCAGAACTGAACACATCAAAACTTCCTTTAGGAAGCTCAAATGTGATATGAAACTAGAAGACTATATCTGACTCCAATCTTGGGAATTAATTACTGGGTTATTAGTACATACGCGGTTTGTACTGCGTGTGTAGTTTAACCGCAGACGTGGTCAGTCTGCTAACCGTCTGGGACCGATCTATGGCTGTGTATTTATTTGGAATACATGAAAGGATTGAAAGGTATGTAAGAGCTATCTAGCACTATTAACAATATTGGGAAGGTCATTATTAGGAAAGCCACAAAATAGTGCCAGACAATATTGTTGGCTGCTATAGGAGAGTCACAGAAAAAGTGAAATCAAGAGTCACTTGTCTAACAGACAGTACAATTGTAATGCACTTGTCCGGAAAGATGTATTACTTATTCTGACATTTTCAATCTACAAGAGTTCAAAGACTTATAGCCTTGGGTGTGTCGAGCGAAACTACCTGCCTCAAAATAACACTGAACATGTACAAATGCAAAATCTACGGTGCTTTCCTGGTTGCCCCACCTATCCGATTATTCTCCGGGAAGGTTCTGAAACCCGGAGGTCTGTAGTTTTCGATAAAAAAGGTGTTTTAATCCACTCGGTCTCGGAATCTGTCATCCATCTTGGATCTGTCCTCGTCTCCCCAAATGAGTGCAACTGGCTGCTCAACCCTGGCCGCCAGGGGCGCTGTTGCGCAGTTGCAATGGACAGATCCAAGATGGATGACAGATTCCGAGACCGAGTGGATTAAAACACTTTTTATCGAAAACTACGGACCTCCGGGTTTCAGAACCTTTCCGGAGAATAATCGGATAGGTGGGGCAACCAGGAAAGCACCTTAGATTTTGCA
This sequence comes from Electrona antarctica, assembly GCF_951216825.1. Lineage (NCBI taxonomy): Eukaryota > Metazoa > Chordata > Actinopteri > Myctophiformes > Myctophidae > Electrona > Electrona antarctica. The sequence continues at coordinate 34,973,527 of NC_136811.1, read as the reverse complement.
TTTGTACATGTTCAGTCTTACTTTGAGGCAGGTAGTTTCACTCGACACACCCAAGGCTATAAGTCTTTGAACTCTCGTAGATTGAAAATGTCATAATCGATAAACATCTACGAGAGTTAAAATTTTGGGCTATCTCCACACTGGTGTGGGAACGCCTCGGAATCCAACAGGAGGAAGTTGCTAACGTTGCTCTGGAGAGGGACATCTGGAGCTCTCTGCTGGAACTGTTGCCCCGCGAGACGACTCTGGATAAGCGGTTGAAGATGGAATATTGTTCTTCCTTGGCCTACAGGGAGTGTAAAGTTTCACCATCCAACGGTGTATGCTGAGATTAGCTGCTCATGCACAGGCAGGCTCACAGGAGTGAAAACGTTATCCCCCATGCATTCAATGATCTTGAATCTTTACTCCATAAATGTATACAAGATCCAAGAAGATTTATTTGTCATGAGCAAGACGGTAACAAAAATAGCCCAAGGTTAGATAAGAAGCTGGAACTGAGCAGACATTTCGATTTTGGCTGCTTGGTAATGACTCACAAGCTGTACTTTTCCTAACCTTCTGGATTTAACAACCTTGAAGTTTCTTTATCTCTACACTTTAGTTTATCCTTTCAAATCTGCTAGTCAGATCTGCTTGCAAGGTGTTGTGGCTGGGGTGCTGGCAGTAAACATTTATCTGAATGAACATTGTATTTTAGTCAAGTGATGAGCTCTTGACACCAATTTATGTTGGTTAGACTGCAGTAATTCTTCCTCCCTTTGAGATCAATACTACCCTCGTTTCTCCAACTGTTTATCTTTACAAGCTGTAAAGCCAGATAAAAGAAAAGAGAGAGAGAGAGAGAGATTGAAAAGAAACGGAGAACAATATAGAGGGAAGGGAATCACAACAACCACAGTGAAGACTATCTGGAATCGGTTTGATTGCCGATGCGTGACTTCCCTGATGTGCTCTGATGACTTATGTGACGTTTTCAGATTGAGTCCATGGGTAGAAAGTGGGTTAGGGTTTTCCATAAATAATGATAATTATGTTGTGTCGTTTTGTAAATATGCTTCTTTTCAATACAAAATAAGTTTAAAAATGCATGTGATTTTCAAATCACTGATCCTGTTTAAAAGAAAGGATTTTGTTAACAACAAAGGCTATTAAACAAACCTATCAAATACAATCTAAACAACAATAGTAGTCATGCAAAAGGGACTTCCAACCGCGCCTCAAGCCAACAATAGTTCTAGTCATGTTCTATTTCACTGTCCAGCTTGCCCTGGTGTCTTGCCATCAAAATTGCTTTACTGTTGCTATAACAGAAGTATTAGATTACAGATGGTTCAGTTTACATCTAACGTTTGAAATAGAAAAACCTAAGTTTCTTTGGCATTGTGGTATAGTGGTAACATCAGTGGATTAGAGTGGACGATATTAGTTAATTCATGGTGATACAAATTATGAATCAATGATTTAAAATATACATACAGTACAGTAACTATGGGAAACAAGTATTATTATGGATATAAATAACACACTGATTCAAATACATGGACAATTTGAACACATAATGGACAACGTTTCGGCAGATACAACTGCCTTCTTCAGGGTATGACCACCCTGAAGAAGGCAGTTGTACTGCCGAAACGTTGGTTCCTACTCTGCATCCTAATAAATAATCGGCACTTTGGCTATCAGTGTGTGCGGCCACTCTTTTGTATTTTTAAGACTTAACTCTTTAGATTCATTAAAAACACCAGTCCTTGGTTCTGGTGACTCATACTGCCCATTTTTTCATTCATTCTATTGTCTCCACCAGACCGAAGGCATGGGGAGAGTATGTTTTGCACTCCGTCCGTCCGTCCGTCCGTCCGTCCGTCCGTCCGTCCGTCTGTTACCAGCTAATCTCCGGCACCGTTGGCCCGGTCGATGCCAAACTGTGCACATACACTCCAGAATTTCCAGAACGACCTGCCTCATAGCACCACCATGAGGCAGATTTTCACATTTTTACCTACTGCACCGATCTGCATGAAACTTTGCATGCACACTCCCTAGAGGCCAAGGAAAAACCTTTTATAGTGCCACCAGGAGGCCGACTTTTGCAAAACACATTACTCGCACACATTTTATCCTCACGCAAATCGTTACATACTATCACTATAGTCATGTGATCAACACAGATATGTCCGCTTCCCCATATTCCATCCCGATTGGTCCATTTTGAACACAATGCCTCAAATCACATTCCCACTAGGCAGAGAAAGAAATGCCACTTACAAACATTCAAATCAGCCTCACGGTAGTGCTATAACAGGCCAATTCATGTTTTTACCTATAACTGCACCGATCTGTGTACAACGTTGTATGCGCACAACCTAGAGTCCAAGGAAAAACCTTTGCCCTGCATTTTCCACATCTGTCTGTTATAGAGGCCAATTTTTTCTAAACACATTTATTTATATTACTCGCACATATTTTATCCATAGGCCTACATCACGCAAATTGTATTGTATTTAAAATGTTCCCCAAAAATTATTTATAAAAGTAATTGAGATTATTAATTGAAAAAACGTGTCCCCTCACGCATTAGAAGGACAATATCAGTCACCAGAACCAAGCACGGGTGTTTTTGACGAATCATGATTTACTGTAATTGATAAATACCTGAATCAAGCAACTTAAACATATGGGGTGCTCACAAAGGCCCGAGTAGATGTTAAAATGACCCCAAACATGTTTGAAAGTGAAATATGGCTTTAATAACTATCTGGCTTTAATTATCTTGTTGAGTAAGACGGACAGCAGGACATGGATGTGGAACTGAAGACGGCTTTGAGGGTGCTGCCTTTGATCATCTCTGCCAGCCAGGCAACTTGAAATAAAGCACAGGATGGAACACGTACTGAGCAATAGTTTTGTGACTGGCCGACCAGTGCAGTATTTCAGGTTACCTGAAAACAACAACTGGAAGTGTTGTTGCAGCGGTTAAACATGTTATGCATCATGTTCTTTCTAAATGGCTGCTGTTGCTGTATAACTTACTTGGCTGAAACACCAGTAATTATATATTGTATGAATATTGTATGATTGGGGGGGGGGGGGGGGGGGGGGGGGGGGGTGTACAGACCATCTCTGTGGAAAAGGGGTTTCACAGCACTTTAAACTGGTGAGAGAGATTTTCTAAGCTAAGCTAAGCTAAACTTTTACCCTACAGGTATGATTGGTATCTCCCGACCGCCTGTACTCCATTCAGCAGATGATGTAAAACACATGGTGAGGAAACACGAGGAAACCAAGCTTTAGTCCCAGCAGGCAGAGCGGGAGGGAATCCGGCCACAGCTCTGTCCTCGCACATGTAGGTGGGTTACACACAAGCCACATTTGACATGGTGAATTTTTATGTAACGCTGAATTTCATAATCCCTCCATAACGGTCTTTGGATATCAGTACTACTACTTGGTTTACATAGAATATTTGTGGTTGAGTCAACATGGGCCAGTGCTTTCTGTCACGTTTCCACTGCATTCATAAATCATGACATTTCTCATGACTCATAATCTGCGCTTGAATCCAGGGAAAATCCAAACGAAACACTTGCAACCCATTCTTTTATTTCCTTTGCCGTTGTCATGACATTTCAGCTCTGAACTCTCAAGAGGCAAGTGCTAATAGATGTTGCAAGGAATTACAACACAACATTCCCTTGGCCTGTCAATATGGACAACATACATACATATTCATGTCTGGCATCTGGTTATGAGAATATTTTGGCCTTGGCAAAAAATGAACAATTCCTAGCATAACAAATACGAATTATAACAAATGACAGATGCATGAATTACATGCCTGAAGGGCAGTCGTCTGATGAATTATTCACTTATTTAATTTGTGTGTCATAATGTAGGCACACATCGGTTCTCCTCGCCGATTTGGGCTTGCAGGGGCAGGCTGTGCGTGGCTGCACTGAAGGTGACACGAGCCGTTGTTCCACGGTGCCATAGAGAGAGCATTAAGCACTGTCGCTTCTTGTGTGTGTTTGTGTGTTTAAGGTCAGGACGCCATGGCTTTTTTTGCCCCTTACACCCCCTCCCCTCCCCTCCCCTCCCTCTCTTGCTCTTCCCTTGTTTCCCCATTTTAATTCCTTCTGTCCATCCCACTCCTCTTTGACTCCCCCCCTCGGCTTCTCTCTTCCTCTCAGATAGCCACTAAAAGGCTCTGAAAAGCCAGCAGTCTGCCTGTTGATCAGATAGCCCTATAACTAATGAAAAGCGTCATGGAAGTGACAGCAAGATTAATGAAGTATCCTGGGCTGCACTCGCATGTGGCCGCAGTGGGGCTCCTCCTGCAGGGCTGCCGGGACTGCTTAACCACTATTTATGGTGACAAATAATGCCCCGTTCGTTCTGCCACCGGCGACACCTGTGAGTCAAGGTTAAAAAACACATTCGCCGCAGCTAGCCGACGCTGGCAGAGGATTTGTTGAAGGAGAAGTGAGTGAGGGAGGACAGAAGAGAGATGGGGACAGAGAGAGAGTGAGAGACCATTGCCGTTTCTGCTATACAATAAACCTGAATGTGATTGTGAGGGGGGGGGGGGGGGGGGGGGTGAGAGAGTGGGGTTGGGGAGGCTATGACTGAGACGGGGAATGGGAATTCAGGATTAATTGAAAACATCTGTGCAGAGCAAAATGCCTGCTGCAGAGAAGCCTGAAGGGGGTGGTGGGAGAGAGAAATCGCAGCACTCGAGTAGCCTACATTGATTTCTTGTTTTTTTCCCTTTTTTCTTTTCGTCCCGAGGAGACAGTTATGATGTCACCAACCAGCTGGCCTATCTCAGGGTGTGTATGTGTGCATGACATGTGTGCATGTGACAGACATTGCTTTGATCAGGAGTGTCTCATTTGTAGTCGATAGGAGTGGCCAGGGCTCAGCGGCAGTCAATGTTGTCTGACCTTCAGTGGCATTACAGTGAGCCAAAAGGATGTGCAGGTAAAACACAGGCATGTGCACACATACAGTACAGACACATGCATGCACGCACATACACACTCGCACACCCATACATTCCATACACACCCACGTGGACACAACATGTGCACAATTAACTCAAACACAAACATATTATGCTCGTGCAACCAAGTGAAACCTGCAGACTGCAGGTTTCACTTGGTTCTGCAGAGTCCTTCACACCTCCATCAACACCAGTGTCACGCACCAAAAATAGCAGCTCTACTCTGCTATATTCAGTGCGTGACACCATGTGTGTAACCAAGTATAAATGCAGTCAGTGGTGTGCAAGCAGCAGTGGTGGAAAAAGTACTCCCAATTTTTACTTGAGTAAAAGTATCAATACTGCAATATAGAAATACTCTGTTACAAGTAAAAGTCTGGAATTAAAAATGTAATTGAGTACTCAATTGTGAAGTCTCATTTCAAGTTTTCAAAATAAAAATCTTTTGAAAATAGATCTACAAGCTCACAATTGTGAGCTTGCTATTTTTTTAATATAAAGTAACAAAAAGTAACAAATACATTTAGTGGAGTAAAAGTACAATATTTGCCTCTGAGATGTAGTGCAGTATAGAAGTAAAAGTACTGGAAATTGGAAATACTCAAGTAAAGTAAAACTACCTCAAAATTGTACTTACAGTAACTACATTTAAGTGTACTTAGTTACTTTACATCACTGGTGAGCAGTGATGTGCAGGCTTGTTTAGCACTGTACCAGCGACTACCATAGCTTACAAACATCGCTACAAAGAAACACATGCTGCATTACAGGTGCGTTCTGTATAGGCAAATAATGTGCACACATCATCACAGTCATACATATACATACATACATACATGCACAAATACACATACAGTGTATACTTTAAGCACTGTGGTCTATTACGGTAACTGGAAGGCTCGCCTTAAAAACGCTCGCCCTCATTTATTCCCGCCAACTGCACGCCGAACAACTCGCTGGGGCGGTTCTTGTATTCTTGTATTTGTTTTACTGAGAATCAGGTTAGAAATAAATGTAGTGTTGAGTTATATTTAGGAATACCAGGTAGAGACTGACCGGATTAACATCCAAGGCGACTGTGTTTAGACGTGAGTGTGCTGCTTGTTTAAGTACTCCTCTGGGGTGTGTGTGTGTGTGTGTGTGTGTGTGTGTGTGTGTGTGTGTGTGTGTGTGTGTGTGTGTGTGTGTGTGTGTGTGTGTGTGTGTGTGTGTGTGTGTGTGTGTGTGTGTGTGTGTGTGTGTGTGTGTGTGTGTGTGTGTGTGTGTGTGTGTGTGTGTGTGTGTGTGTGTGTGTGTGTGTGTGTGTGTGTGTGTGTGTGTGTGTGTGTGTGTGTGTGTGTGTGTGTGTGTGTGTGTGTGTGTGTGTGTGTGTGTGTGTGTGTGTGTGTGTGTGTGTGTGCGACTGTGCGTGTGTGCGTGCGACTGTGCGACTGTGCGTGTGTGTTCCGGAGGAAGGAGGCCACAAATTGAGAAGACTGAAGCACTGAAGCAGGTCTCATGACTACGGCAGCAAAGCAGTACAACTCTCATATCAGTCCTGCTCCCAGAGAGTCCGATTACAGCCAGAGAGAAAGAGAGAGAGGGGAGAGAGAGAGAAGGCAAGTGAGTTAAAGAGAGAGAGAGAGAGAGAGAGAGAGAGAGAGAGAGAGAGAGAGAGAGAGAGAGAGAGAGAGAGAGAGAGAGAGAAGGCAAGCGAGTTAAAGAGAGGGAGAGAGAGAGAGAGAGAGGGGAAGAGATGAAAAAAGAAAAATGAAAACAGATTAAAAAGCAATGAACAGAGAGTGACCACAGTGAGGGAAAAAAAGAGAAATAGGCGCAAAAAGAGAGATTAGGAGAAAATGGAAAAAGAGCGATTTAACAGAAAGAGACAGCTTATACAGAGAGAGAGAGGAGCGAGAAGACAAAACAGTAAGAGATATATAACAAGATTAAAGAAAGAACAGTGAGTGGAGAATGAGCAAGAGACATCTGACAGAAAGTGCAGGAGAAGAGAAGACGTTTAGATAGCGAGCGCAAATGAGAAAGATATGAGAGGCATGTGGGAGCAGAGGAACAGTCAGAAGGAAAAAAGCTAAAGAAAACGGCAAGCGAGATACAGAGAGATGGGAGGGGGATCAAATGCAAGACAGCAAGGGCAGAAAGAAGAGCGCTTGACATAAAACAAACTGGAGAAAAAAGTGTGTGAGAGAGTCAAAGAGAGATAGACAGACAGACAGAGAGAAAGGGAGACACACACACACACACACACACACACACACACACACACACACACACACCCACACACACACACACACACACAGAGGAAGCACATTGCATTTGAGAAGACGCTGTTGCTGGAAAATGTAGATAGACACCTCAGAGAGAAGAGAAGCACATTGAGCTGAGAGAAGAGCCAGTGTATGAAGGAAGGGGGCCAGCCAGCGAGGGGAGACGGAGGGAGGGGAGGGTTAAGGAGGAGGGGAGGGGAGAGAGGCAAGGCAGGACCAGTGGGAAGAGAGAAAGCGGGATAGAGATAGAGAGGGAAAGAGAGTCACAGTGGTGCACAGACAAACGCGCACAGTTGCAGCATGCAGACTGGCTGCTGACGGCACTCTTGAACTCCCGTTTATCACACGCACACGCACGCACAGGCAAGCGTACACGCGCGTATGCGCGCACACACATACACACACAAACAACCCCAAGGAGTGTATATGAGACATGCCAAGGCTTCTGTCCATGGACACACACACACTGGCAGGGCATCAAAGCGGAGCTACAGACCCCCATGCCTGAGGAGCTATGCAGAGCAGCATGTATTTTGGTGAGTGTGTGTGTGTGTGTGTGTGTGTGTGTGTGTGTGTGTGTGTGTGTGTGTGTGTGTGTGTGTGTGTGTGTGTGTGTGTGTGTGCGCGCAGTGTGCAGTGATACCTGTGTGCAGGGGGTGTGTATGTTCATTGTGCAGAGCTTGTTTGCTTGTTTGTCATGCATCCAGATATCTTTTTTCTAAAAGCATGTGTATTGAAAGTGACTCAGTGTGTGTTGTGTGCTCTACAACATGCAAGATGCACAATGGAGCTGACTGCTATTAATGGAAAACAGCATGAAGTTAGACATTCTGGAGACCCAGCCTTGTTGAATGAACCCCCCTCACCAGGTGTCTCGATCCCCTCTGCCACCAAAAATAAAACATTCTATTTTATTCGATCAAATCCCATGTGGCAGGGGTCGAAAGTCCAGGCTTCAGATTTCATTGTGGTCGTTTTATAGACTGTCCAAAGTGTTTATAGTGAAGGAATTTAAAGAGCAGTGGAGTTAGCAAAGGGTCTGTCTTAAGAGCCACTTGATATTCTGTGTAGAAATCAAAGAGAGAAAAAAAGGGTCTCCTTCCATTAGTTTTATTGAGGAGAGGAGAAGGCTTAAGCTGACTTAATGCGCCAGTGACTCCTCTTCAGGAGCTCCTCACATGGCTGGATCGGAGTAATAATTACACAGGGATCTGAAGTTATAAAGGAGGGGGCGATTTGTTAAATGGAAGAGTTTTTTTTATGTATATGCTAGGGCTTAAAGTGATGTGTGTGAAGTTAGAGGTTGAGGCTTATAAGAGTGAGAGGGACATCCTCTTCCTATGGAGAGACTGGATGAAGCATTATTAATGAATAAGGTGTCTATTGCCAGTGTTTGTCTGGTGTGGTGCTACAGAAAAGTGTGAATGTGTTAAAAATCTCATCTGTCATAATTAACAGTTTGTGGGATAAATTGCTGGTGTGTATACATCTTGTGTAGTAAAATAATCACAAGGCATGTGGATAAAGCATAACTTTGGGAATGGGCCAATTTCTCCACCTGCTGACATTCATTTAGCTTATATGGAAGTGCTCTCTCATTCTCCATTGCACTGTGCATCGGCATCATTACAGCACATATGGACTCTTGAATCTAGTGCACGGAAAAGCTGGAATATTAACAAAGGAAAAAAACATTAACGACATTGTATGATGTGAGTGATGGTGAAAAGATTTTACCAAAGTGTGTTTTTGTTTAAATTGGCAATCTGTTTTATTTGGGGTGACATCACTAACACATGTACCCCTGAGAATGTGACCTCTTTAAAATGACATATAAAGAATACAACTGAAAACTTAACAAAAAACAAAATAGATCAAAAGAACTGTCCCGTGTTAAAGCAACCTAGACAGATCAAACAGGGCAGTAAAAGAACAATTACACAGCGGGACTAAACTGTCCTAAGTGCACATTGCAATCATACAAGCCATTAGTGTCTTTTGAATGTGATGCCTGCAGCAAATGTATTTGGTGTGTCGGGCCTAGCGCGGTCAGAGTTTAACAGCACACTAAACATCTCTTTGGTTAACCTCAGATTACAGAGCTCAAGGGGAAGTGATTGTTGGATCAAATTCAGAGACGTCTGTGTTTATTAGGGGCTACACTACAAAAAATCATGACAACAGTGAGAGCTACACTTGTCTGTCTGTGAGACCAGTGGGGTGTGGAAGAACAGGTTGACCAGAAGAGCTAAAAGCAGCCTCTTTGTCATGCAGCCATGAGCATTGTGGACCTGAATTAAAAATAATAATAATAAATAAATAAAAATGGGAGTCAAATACCTGAAATGTTAATTAGAAGTGCTGTATGTATTATAAAAAACATTTGCACACAAATTGTTTATTCCAACTGGGGCGAATTAGTTTTGTTCTCTTTGTTTGAAGGCAATAATTGATCTCATCTCATATTGAATGTCATGGAACACAATCAGTGAATTCTCCGTAAATGCAACGGGCGTATATACACATCTGAATCGCCATCAGCATAAGAAATGGTTTTGACATTCAGTTGAACTTGCACTTATCTAATAATTGGATTTATATTTGCCGAGTGAAATGGGGAGGTCTGGTGCGGTGCACGACTCCATTCCGCGACAACAGTTTCGCCGTCTGTGTGGAATCTTTGGACAGATCTTATCGCTTTAGCGGGGGCCAAGATCAGGACAGAGAGAGAGGGCCAGTAGTGGAGGGGAGTAACGGAAGATGATTAATTATTAACATCAGTCTCCTCCAGACATCATTTTTACTCTCCCTCTCTCCCCCTCCCTCTCAACCCACTGCCGCAGGGTTAAAAATGCTTGAGTTCAGATGAGTGAATTTTTCAGGAAGGGCGTTAAGGGGGACATGGTGGTAAGGGCACACGCTGAATCCTGAGTGTCCATTTAAAATTGACACTCAGGATTTTGCAATGGGTGCTTCTGGGACAGTGGCGAAACGTTTCAATCAGATGTGGTGTGTTGGACATGGTTATTTCAGAGGTAGCAGTCTCATGATCTCATCTAATTTAAGAAGACATTTTTAATGCCAATAGCAGCCTAAATGATCATAACTCAACTCTGTTGTACACCAAAATCTAAAAACAATAGAAATGAGAAGAAAACGTGCCTTTCCAATACATAATAATGTAAACTAGCCCCTCGGGGCACAGGTCTCCACCAGGGCAGGTCAGGTTGTGGCCTCCTGGTGGCACTATAATAGTCCAATGTGAAAAGGGTGCCATTTCTTCTTACGCCTTGGATGGCAATTAGCCCTTCACTAAGTCCCTCCCCAACCCATCCTTGTCCAATAGGCACGTTAGCAGCGAAGAAAGCTTGACCTGCATAGCAACCGTTGCTAAACTATTTGGATTGGCATTGGACAATCGCTTTTTGGGGTGGGATTTAGTGAAGGGCTAATTGGATGATTTGTGTTTTGCAAAAATCCACCTGTTGGTGGCACTATAACAGTCTGGCTTATTAGCCAAGCTACTATAACAGGCCAATGTGAAAAGGGTGGGATATATTCCTCAGCCTAGTAGGGAAGTCTGTGAAAGATTTCACGTAAATTGCACGCTGCGTTCATGATTTGAGGCTTTTTGTTCAAAACGGGCCAATCCTGCAAACTTTGAAAGCCAATGTTAGCCAATTAGGATGGAATAGGAAATATCGGACAGATCCGTCTTGAACACATGACTATAGAGATAGTGTGTAACGATTTGCGGGATTTTGGACAGAATCTGGAGGAGTAATATCAACAAATGTGTTTTTCAAAAGTCGGCCTCCTGATGGCAGACCGATGGCAGGCCGTTCTGGAAAATTTGGGGCAGAGGTTCATCGTTGGCATCCAGGGAGTGTGTGCAAAATTTGGCATCGACCGGGTTAACGGTGCCGGAGATTAGCTGTACACAGACGGACACACACACACACACACACACACACACACACACACGGACGGACGGAGTGGAAAACATACTCTCTCCCCATGCCTTCGGCCTGGTGGAGACAAAAAAAGTCAGTATTATAGAAGCTGTGACTCAAAAAGAGGCATTGCACATATAGTGAACCTTTTCTAGTGCATTTGATTGATTTGACTTTTGTGATGAATGCGTTTTTTGCATAAACAATGACACAATTGTAGATAAAAGAGATGACAATAAAAAATCCAGAAATGTCACTTGGTGTCATTAAATGTCACAGAATTAATATGAGACCTGACTGAACACATGTACAGTGTACACATTACTATAGGTCTGAGCTAACTAATTATGAATTGATATTATTACTGCATTGCGTGCCGGTATCGAGCGGTGGGAATAGCCGATCTACAAGCTCACAACATGTCGCAATACGATGCACTTTGAGGTTGTAGATCTGCTTTTTTCCGCACATGACATGTTGTATGACAGTGTATAAATTACACATAATTCTCAGGCTGAGCACAGTAGCACAGTATTCATTTTAATGACTATGACCCATTAACCTTTCAGTGAGAGAAATACTGACAAATTCTGTCCCCTGCACATTACAGTATATGTCAGTACCAGCTGGGAAGTTTCAAGCCCACCTGGGATCCATGCTGGTCAAGTGTGTCAAAATTTAGAAATTGGGGTTTAAAGTCAAATATTTACTTTTTTTCCAGCCACAGTCAATGTAAATATTAACATTTTCTACGAGTTGGTGATTGTGGGTACCTGTGTGCTGTGCTAGAGCCTAAGCTTTCTATGACATGCAACGTCTTACAACACATCTGGAGACACATACAGTGCTGGGGTACGGTAGAGGTAAGGGTTAGGTAAGGGTTAAGGTTAGTAGCCATAGGCTCATTTTCCAATTCAAGCTTGCTGCGGATGACAGATGATCAGGCTTAAGAGAGTTGAAAATGAAACACTAACCTGTGTTGCAGGCTGGAATCTGCCCCTTGTGTTTGGACATGTTTTGTGCCCTGCTATATTGTTCCAGTGACAACTGCTGAAAGAATATGATCCTTTAACACTTAGCGCGCCATTGCTGACGATTAAAGTCAATTGAAGCCTAATTTTGATACTGCCGCTTAACGCCATTGCCGACGGCCTTCGGCAATTGAGCTTTTATAGCGCGTTCGATTGCTTGAGCCAAAATGCTACTCACGTTAGCCGGTTAGCTAGCTGTGTTGTTAGCACAGCACTGGATCGCCCATCTTAGATCGTCGTCGCCATAAGAATCCATTCTATCCATTTCTTTCAATCGCCTGTATCTCCTATTCCTTGTCCCAGATGGCATTTTGGTCAAAACAGCGTTACTTTGACGGCACAGATCGGACGATGTAGAGCTCTCCAGAGCTCCGGTCTGGCTTCAGATGGTAAACAAGGCCTGTCCGCTCCGTGTAGCTTCCTAGGTTATGACTACTGCTCATGGACCGGAAATGGCGGCTTTTCAAAATAAGAGCTCAAATTTACAAAAAATGCTGGCGTGAATTAGATCCTAATTTTTCAATAAATGAATAAATCAATCCCTGATGTCATCAATATTAAGCCCATATATGGAGATCCCTGATGTCATCAATATTGGCCAGCAACTCTATCTGACCTCAAACCCTTAGATCTCCAGTCCATATATGGAGCTGACCTGTTCTGACATTCCATATGTTGATCCCCATCCATCCTTCCTCTTCGATGTCTCCCTTTTGACTGATACCTGTCCATTTAAACTGTAGACGGGCCTGCCCCAAAGTTATTAGTGCATGCAGCCCCCGGCAGCCGACGAAAACTAGAGTTCTCAACAGGCCTGAAAATTAAGATCTTACCCCCCATGCCAAAGCACCAGCGCTCGCCCAGCAGTCTGCTGTCACCCAGGCGGATGCGTGCATGCTGTTTTAAAGAAACTGCTGATTGTAAACTTTCAAATCATGTGAAAATATGTAATATAATGGGGAAAAGTGACAAGGTGTGATAGAATGTGCCACAAGTAGGCAAACATGAAATTGTGCAAATGAAGGAAATAGTGTGTGTGTGTGTGTGTGTGTGTGTGTGTGTGTGTGTGTGTGTGTGTGTGTGTGTGTGTGTGTGCGTGTGCACGTGCGCGCGTGCGTGCGTGCGTGCGTGCGTGCGTGCGTGCGTGCGTGCGTGCGTGCGTGCGTGCGTGCGTATACACACAAACAATTTCATGTTTGCCTACTTATGGAACATTCTATCAGAAACCTTATCACGTTTCCCATTCATGAGTCAAAAATAAAAACTCTGCATGAGATTACATGGAAAGTCACAGACTTCCATCAGTGACATCTTATTTCATCACATATTGTTTACTAAGCAATTTCCAAAATATTGAAATGTTTAGTTTTTCTTTTTGGGGTTAGGGTTAGGGTTAGGGTTTTTTTTATTTTTTGCACTGAACAAAATTCACATCTCAAAAACGTCCCGGAGCACACTGTCGCTGTACAGCACACAAAGAATCCCACATTTCCTCCGTGATGATTGAGATGGTTGTTTTGACTATACCGTACACGTTGGTGGATTTGGCTCATCCGTGCTGAAACATACTTATAGCCTGACGTCAGGAGGGCATGTCAAAGACACTGTGCAGTTAGGATGATGTCTGCCTGGAGAAGGACATGCTCTGTTAAAGGGGAACCGGGACGTGTCTCCACATGAGAGACGGCATGTGTTCTTTTTCCAACAGATGGCAGCGCTCTGCCGGGTGAAGGCTAAAAGACAGAAGAGAGCAGGGAAGAGAGAGGGTGGATCGACTGTGGCTTGCTCCCTCTCCCTCATTTTACGACTTATGCTTTTTATTTACCCTTTACCATCGCCTCGGGACCGAAACGTGGCAAACCTTATTTTTATTTGTCTCAGGCCGGTGGTTTGACATCGCATCAACCAACCCTTTTTAGAGCAATGCTGGCCCAGACGTCCACTGTCGTTAAATGTACAGCGATAAAAAAAAATCCATCCCTCTGGTTCTCATTACGGCTTCACGAAATAGCTTCTTTAATTTCTAATGTTTTGGAAGACTGCAAGGGTTTTTCTTTGCTTTCTTTTTGTTGTTTTTTTTGCTTTTCTCGATCGCCATGTGTTGAAATCAGTCCTGTGCTGTTTCCAATCCACAGCTTGTAAAGGGCTCTTCTGGCACAGCTCACTCACATGACAATAAAAGTGAACCATTTACTTTTGTTTTTCCTTGAGGTTTGCATCACAGACTCCTCTCACTGTTGAATCGGCTTATAGGCAAGATGGTGATAAACAAAACATTAACGAGCAAGTGTATCATGTTGAAAAACGTTATTCAGATTCTCATCACGCCCAGTAGAGTGTAGGCTACGTATATACTATATATGCAACATTCATTTGTTGGGTGTATTTCAGCAGCGTGACATATACAGACGTACATGAGGGCCATTTTAGAGCAAAATGCCAAATATGAATGTACAACTGAGGGGCACGCCTCTACAGCTTATACTCAGAAATATCATAAAGCACTGCTTACTCACAGCTTACTCTCATTATACATGAGAGTAAGCAGGTCTTATTTTGATTAAGAGAGGAGATCAAATTTAGGACCACTGAAAACCTGAACATATTGCAAGCAGGAGCTAGCCAGATGATATTTTCATGATGTGCGGGCTGTGACTCATTTTACAGTGCTGGAAGCCAATGACATCATGCTGGCAGTCATTGAATTCAGAAACTCTTTGCGACGTAGTACAATAAATGTGCAGGCATTTGTCTTGGCGACAAGTCCAAAACGTACTTAGTATTGACACGGTACCTATTAACCCGTGATACAAGTACAGCAGGACTTCATGTACGGTGCAACGGGACAACATACAGCAGAATATATACGTACTGTATGTCAAACATATTAGAAAGTAAACGGGAGCTTACTGTGGTAGTGATTGCTTGTCAGATTTTGCCAGTTGTCAAACAGCATCTTTGTCTTCTTTGCAGGTAACACGTGTCAAAATGGCTTCATGCCTACACTGCTGCGTCCCACACTGCCTGCCATCCAAACCTCACTGGGCATGAAGCAGTTTCTCCCGTTTCCTGTGGATACAGCCTCAGCAGTCAGTCTCTTTCCAGGCTTCAGTGCGGTGAGTCCCACTGGCAGGTCATGTGACATTAAGGGTCGGTTCAGGCCACTGACTAAAAAAACTTATGAAACTGGCCTATAGGTCATACTAAAGGGTCACTATTGTGACTGATTGAGTGTGATGACACAGGGATTATTTGGGGAATAATGGCATGAACCCTATTGTCCCAATTCTGGGCATAATAGGCGAATATTAGTAGAAAACAGCCGATCTGCAAGCTTACATGTAAGCTTGTAGATTGGCTAGGATAATTACCTACAAACAAACAAAATATATTATGCTTTTTTGTGTTATCAATTTTGTGCTCGTTTAGTTAGTTATTTACCTATTGTTTCATTATTATTTTTTTTCTTACACGCGTCATTCCAGTGTTTCACTGGATATAGAAAGACACCACTTCGTGTGGAGGATGGTGATTCACGTTTTCAAATGCATGCCATAAACTGCAGCATATGGCCGCTATAGACCTTATTGAATTTGCAAGCAGTGAGGCACTACCTTTGAAATGGAGCGCAGGCAGAGCACTCACCCAATGTGCACTTACCAGGAATCATCCATACCCTGTTATAGATCTATTGATTTTTTTTAAGTAGAAAGTAATTACGAGGTAATATGTGGGCCCACATGGTCCAAATCAGCAAAGTCGTCAAAAAGAATATCATGACTCCTGGAAAACATGTGACAGATAAAAGTCCAAAGAGCTTCAATATCTTGCTTATGAATTACGGGGATGGCTCAATCTAGTCTCCTGGAATCCAGGGAGCAAAAATATGGAAGACAGCTGGATGAGAGAGAAACACACACGATTGCACGAACACACGCACGCACGCACGCACGCACGCACGCACGCACGCACGCACGCACGCACGCACGCACGCACGCACACACACACACACACACACACACACACACAAGACAAGTGGCGACATTACAGCGAGAGCAAGGCTCAGATAACCCATTGGAAGCCAGATTGTTTCGGCAATGAGTTTCATGAGAAAGTTCAACCTCGCTGCCTCCCGCTCCTTACCCCTCTAATCTGCATTTAACAGAGTTTTCCACTGATAATAAGTCCTGCACTTTGGGAAGCCTCCAAATCAAGGAAAGCTGATACTGGATTAACGCGGAGTAATCACCTCTCTCTTGCTCGCTCTCGCCCTCTCTCAATTCTCGCTATCCTTGCTCTCTCAACCCATCTGTCTTGCTGTAGCCTACTCTCACTACCTATCTTTCTAGCAACCCTTTCTTTCGGCTTAAGTTTTCTTTTCATTGCTGGCAGAAGGTGATGTGATTGTAAAAGCTGTGAGCTGCAGCTCTATAAAAGCTAATATGCACATTGTTATTGTTCTGCATTTTGTTTTGCCATGATGCCTACAATGTCTCTTTTGTTATGATTCTAATAAATTTGATTTTGAGGAATACGAGCCAAGGCCCGCACTCCACTCCAGCATGTGGGTTGGATAAAGGAATTAACAAGAAAAAAAGAGTAGCATTCACAGCTCTTGTCTGATGCTCCAATATGTAGTTGATTTAGACAATTACATTGTCTAAATGAATCTTTA
The DNA here is from genome assembly GCF_951216825.1 of Electrona antarctica. NCBI lineage: Eukaryota > Metazoa > Chordata > Actinopteri > Myctophiformes > Myctophidae > Electrona > Electrona antarctica. The sequence continues at coordinate 34,956,596 of NC_136811.1, read as the reverse complement.
ATGTGGCATGAAACCCTTTGTAGTTTGTTTTCCAATTCAGTTTTAAAACAACAACAGATTAAAAACATGGCAGTCTAGTAAGTAACACAACTGCAGCTATATTACATTAATAATGGGTGTGTCCGAGCCACGGGTGTGCCAGTGTCAGTGTGCAAGTATAGACTGTAGTCAACACAGAGCTGTCAGTGCACATTGACATAACCTAATACACCCAACATTCATTGATTGTATTAGCTGCTGCTGTGTTGCTTATATCACAGTAATTACTCTTATCGCAGTCTGCCATGTTTTACCCTGTTGTAATTCTTTTGAACCTGGAAAATGCATGCATGACGTGTGCATGTTGTGCGCAATGAATTATAAATTCAGAGTTAACATGTAACGCTGAATCTGTTACCTCTGCTGGCTTGCTTGGTGTTTTTTTTTTTTTTTTTTAAGTTCTGGTGAATGGTATCACACATCGGTATCACTTAAATCAGAGTGTATTAGAGTCTGCAGTTCTGTGATTATTAATAATCATGACATTATGTTTCTCCTCGCTTTCTCTGCATAATTGAGAAATGGAATTTCTGTTTGATTCCATGCTGCAGGTTGTGTTACTTTCCATCTGCTTTCATAGTGAAGGGATACCGTTCTATCAGCACAGATGAGGTCAGATATATTTATGGGCCTCCCAGGAACAGTAAACTTTTATGCTTTATTTTTCACAAAATACCAAATCACCATATAGATGGTGATGACTTCACATTTTTTCCATTCATTTACAGCAAGAAAGGCTCACAGTGTCCTGGCAAGATATAGATTATTTGATGCCTTTTCCATCTTCATTCAAAAAACGATGTTGTATGCCTGACCACCTATGGATCCAATATGAATATGTCTTACCAGGTCACTGTTCTGTGTTGAATAACTGACACAACCAGGATGTCCTTAGCCCAAGGACAGAGTGGTAGATTATTTATGATATCCACTTGCATGCTTTTTTGTTTCCCTAAGCTGCTTTGAAGTACTGTATAGAAAATATAAATGTGCCTTAAAGTATTTTTGAGGGGTGCTATATTCAGCTATTAGTGTAGTGTCTTACACAAACATTAAATCCCCATTGACAATGAATGGAGAATCTACGTCATATGTGTCTGAGCAAATAGACATGTTACGTCATGATGATGCACGTCCGATGATAAGAGCACCCCTCACTTCATACGGGTGTGATTTTTAACAGACAATGGAGTCTGTAGATGTAGGCACTGTTTGTAGTGTCTTTGAGTCAGATGAAATTAGTAGCAAGCCAATAACACACCCTTCTTGTATCTCTTACAAGGTTACTGTGTAGCATATAATGCCAGCTAAAACATCCCTCATGCAGCCTCATTCAAAATATCCAAAATATGTGCTTTGTCTCACACCAGTGATGAAAGCAGCAAAATGACATAATCATATTGTATGTTACTAGTTTAGGGCAACACTCATGTGCTACTTTTGAACACAGCAGGACACCTCATGTGGATGGCCAGTGGGCAGGGTTAGGGTTAGGAGCAGGACACCTCATGTGGATGGCCTGTGGGCAGGGTTAGGGTTAGGAGCAGGACACCTCATGTGGATGGCCAGTGGGCAGGGTTAGGGTTAGGAGCAGGACACCTCATGTGGATGGCCAGTGGGCAGGGTTAGGGTTAGGAGCAGGACACCTCATGTGGATGGCCAGTGGGCAGGGTTAGGGTTAGGAGCAGGACACCTCATGTGGATGGCCAGTGGGCAGGGCAAAGAAGCAAAAGTGATCTGGAACGTGACCAGGATGCAGGACTGAAGAGCAGTGCAGGTCTGAAGAACCATAGACATATATAAAGGCTAGATGGCTCAAGGCGGAGTCTCTGACGTAGTTCACCCTGCGGCCATCTTGCTGAGGGGCTACACAGTACAGTATGTTCTATGGCAGCTCAAACAAAAATAGTCATAACTCGCTCAAATCTTGACAGATTTACAAACGTTTAACAGGTTTATTAGAAAACGCTTATCTGCTTAATGTTATTTTTTTATGAACGTCATATAAAAGCATATAAGTATGCGGACGGCTCTGACGTTTATAACAAACCAAACCGTTTGAAAATCGGTTGAAAATTGAGCAAGTTATGGTTATTTAAAAACTACATGCCCCACAGACACAATGTTATGCTGCCCCTCGGTAAGATGGCCGCAACGTAGCGACGTCGCTCTACATTGGCCAGCAGCACGGCCATCTAGCCTTTTTTATCTATGTGAAGAACAGTGCAGGTCTGGAGGTTGACCAGGAAGCAGGGGCAGAAAGGGCGGAGCAGATCTGGATGACAGCCTAGATGCTGATGACGTATAGGCGAAGCAGCTCTGGAGAATGGACAGGAGGATGAACAGTCGTGCAGAGCCACTCTAGAGGATGATCTGGAGTCAAACCGTTTTTTCCTTTTTTTTTACATTTTAAAAATAAACAAACACAAGAAATTCCATGAATAAAAATAATTAAGAAATAGTGAAAATAGGCAATCAACAAGCTTGCAACGCGTCGTGAAGCGATGCGTTGTGTGCTTGTAGATCTGCTATTTTCACTAGTTTGAGTTCTCGACCTGAAACTGTTGAGATTCTGGAGGCTTGCAACATGGAGTGGGACTGCTCTGGAGGTCGGCAACGTAGTATGGACAGCTCTGGAGGTCGGCGACATAAAACAGGACCAATATGGATATCACAAGTTCACTACATAGGCTGTAGGTCAGGAAAGGAACCTGGACTGGCACCAGAATATTTGAGGCTGGGTGTCAGCAGCTAGGAACAGCCAACAAGTCTTGGGAGTTTTGCTGATGGGTTTCAGGCAGGGTATTGGCAGGGGTGGAATCAATTGGATAACAGATATTGAGACAGCGAAAGGAAGAAAAGAAGACCCACAGTGTGGGCAGGTGGCTTTTGAGGTATAGGCTATGATGAAAGAGAATGGGGGGAAAACTGGTTTTCAGTTAAAGGGGGGTCTGTCTTTTACCCAGAAAATACCATCTATCTCGCCTCGAGCCAACATTTGTCTTGGAAAAACAATACAAACTCTATTTCCACTCACAGAGTAATCAGGAGTGTGAGTTATCGATTCAGTGTGCTGATCTTCACGCTGGAAAATTGCTTTGTAGTCCTGCACCTGGAGTGACACATGGACCTCAGCTCAGTCTGCATTCTCTCAAGCATCACATCCTAATTCAATGTCCCCCTCCCAGTAACGTCAATACCCATAATGGAAATGTACCTTTTCTCAGAGCATTGAAAGCAACACGACTTCATCTGCCCCCCCCTGCCCTTTCTTTGTCTCTCTTTCAAATGATATTATAGCTTATATCGCATGTGCTCTGTTTTAGAAGACAAGAGAGAAAAGTAAAACGTTCTCATGTGTCTCACTGTCTTTGATTTACACAGATCCGTGAATGTCTAATAATGCATCCTAATAAACCGTATATTCCCAAAGGGAGAGCGAGCAAAACCGCAACAAACAGAGCAGAATGATCAAAGCCTTCCGAGAGTGCGACCAGCGCCGCGGTGCCAGCTGCCTCAAAGCGACTCACACCTGGCAGAGAAGAGAGAGGAGCGTGTGTACGCTGTATCTGTCTAATGCTCCATGTCACCGTTCTTATCATTTAGAAGGAGCTCTGGGGCTTTTTAACCCCTGGACCCCTGACGTGCAGTCCCACGATAATATTTCACTCCCTCTGGATAACTGCCAGCAGACTGCTCACTGCTCTCAGTGGAATGCAGAGATAATAGAAGAGCTGAAGAATATGTTTTATGGGGGGGTGCCAACTTCCCTGGCAAAGGAGTGCTGATAGCATCCCCCCCTGTCCTTGTTTGAGTAACTTATTGCTCATCTGCAGTTTTAACTGCAGGATTGGCGTGCGTGCGTGCGTGCGTGCGTGCGTGCGTGCGTGCGGGTGTGTGAACATTTAACATAAACAAGGAACATCAATATATCAGGCTTAGTACATTGTGCCAATTTAAAGGAGCATTCAGTGATTTGGGTGATTTGGAAAACCCCCCGGTCTGCCCTGGTAACAAGATGTGCACATGCACGCACTACAGTGGGGGGACACGCAACAGGCCAACAGCACGCACATCAAAGGCCCGCCCCCGCTCGATCATGATTGGCGGAAGGCCCCTCTCTATCCTGATTGGATGTTTTTTTACCCCAGGGGTTAACTGGGGACAGAGAGGAACTCCTTATATGGTCAGCACACTCTATAGTAGGGAGGATTATCATAACAAAACAAAAAAAGTGATATTTTAATTAAGTGAAATCACTGAATATACCTTTTGTGCCAAAATGCTTAAGTTTGATTAATTATTGTTTCGTCTGTAGCCTACATTAATTATTGCTGTTGTAGTTTTTTGTACAGTAGCAGTGATGGAGACACACTGTTTATGGAGGTTAAGAGTGTAACACGGGTGCAAGCTCTTTTCACATTTTTCTTTTCTTTGTGTAGATGAAGATAGTAGTAGTTGCAGATGGGAGGACAGGAAGTGTAATTTGCAGACAACCACGGAGAAGATGACAGACCGGTGTGATAAACCAACACACTGATACAATAAATAAAATAAAACAGTACTGCAGGGCATTCAACTGGCGGCCCCTGGGGGAGGGCTAATGAAAGTTACAGGTATGGTGTGTGCGATATATGAAGAGTGAGATTACCATAATGACAGTAATGCTTAATCATATTCCATCAAGGGCTTTTAGAGAGAAATGAGACAGACTCCAGTCACTTTAAACTAGACTAGACGCACTGCAGAGGGAAGGTGTGTGTGTGTGTGTGTGTGTGTGCGTGTGCGTGTGCGTGTGCGTGCGTGCGTGTCCAGCTGGTGCTCGTTGACGATAGTTAATGTCAAAGCAATTATGTTTATGCACTGTCAATAGGTCTACAGTACATCTCAATTTTGGTAGGTAGCATATGTATGTAGTATGTCTATAGACAGATATTATCCTGCTCATTACTGTGCACAAATGTATAAATCTTTGTGTTTGAGCACAAAATGCACTTTGAGAACCCAGAAAGAAATGCATTGTGAGAACCCTATGCGTGTGTTGCGTGCATGCTGTGTGAATACCCCGGCAGTACTGTATATACTGTAACCCTAACTTACACTGTTACATGAATTGCAGACATTCTCATTATCTCCGCCTGGCCATTACTGGCAGGGATTATGTTTTTGTCCCTGTGAGTCTTATCTGTGAGTCTGTCTGTATGTCTGTCTGTCCATCTGTCTGTCAGTAAGCAGCTAATCATGGGCACCATTGCTGCACCATTCAGCGTGAAACCTTTCTACTCCCTGTAAGCCAAGGAAAAGGCTCTGCCCAAAATGTTATAAACCAGCCTCATGGTGGGCACTATAACAGGCTGCTTCATAATGTTATAAACCAGCCTCATGGTGGGCACTATAACAGGCTGCTTCATAATGTTATAAACCAGCCTCATGGTGGGCACTATAACAGGCTGCTTCACCTAATGTTATAAACCAGCCTCATGGTGGGCACTATAACAGGCTGCTTCATAATGTTATAAACCAGCCTCATGGTGGGCACTATAACAGGCTGCTTCACCTATATTGGCCTATATCTCATGAACCGTAGGAAAAAGAAAGTTCCCTGGATTTCTTGGTGATGATGCAACTCCCCATATTAGATGTTTCACGATTTTTGTGTTATTCTCTGCTTCCAGTCTGACGGACGGAGGTGGGATATTCACTTTAGACTGTTAGGTGGAAGTATTTGAAAATTGTGGGAGCCAAAGACATGCGTCCTAATGACAGTCTTTATGAATAAAATAATTAGAGTTCAGTTTTTGACTTTCACGTTTTACTGTTCATACAGAAAGTAATTGGTGACCTTGGCCACCCCCCAGCTCCCCCTATATTGAATTTCACCCATTCTCATCTGGCCACCATACCCACACCCCAGGCAGGAACTACACATGTGCATTATTGTAAATGTGTATGGAGTTCTCCTTTTAAGACATTCAGCTAGTTTGGGGGTTTTCCCTTAGTCTTTCCACGTCTGCCACTGCAGGTAGAGGCATTCGTCCATCTGTCTGTACATGCATTTTGGTGTGTGTGTGATGTGTGTGCCTGTGCACGAGGTTTGGGCCCGTACTGTACCATGTTTCAGCACTTAACCAAACCCAGCTGGGAGTATGAGAGCTAGCAGTTTGCACCTGCAACACCATTGTTCCCATAATGAAAAGCACAGGGTCCCAGAGGGAGAATTTAGCTGTGTCTTTTTTGCACGGAGATTGGTTGATCTCGGGATTTACGAGAGTGTCAGACTCTCAAAACTACATCATGGTTTAGATGGCCGCCCTGGGGCCCTCACCGCAGCGTGTCTTTGGTGCGAGGTCTTTGGACCCACCCTGTTCTTCTCCCTCTCTCTGCAGTCATACAGTACGTTCACTCTGCAGAGCCTGTAAAGCTTTATGATATGTATTTTCTCTCTCATGAGCTGTGTCTACATTTTTATCCATTTGCACTCGTAAAAGTGTCTTGTATGCATGCTCAGAAGACCCCAAACAACAACCCAGGACTTATGGTACACAGTAAAATCCTCAGCGTTAATTTGACACTGCGGGAATGTAAAAATGGCCCCAAGTGGACAATTTTACACTCAAAAGGTTAAATTGACACTGAGCATTTTACTGTGTAATAATTCATCATGTAAAGCACTCGTAACGCGTCTGTGGTTAAAGTACATTTTTAAAAAGCAGGTCTGTGACTAAGAGGTCAGTGGTCTGAATCCCCAGGCAGCTCGGGAAATATGAGGAATATCTGTGCAGTTAACGTGAATGAGAAAAGAGTTGTGCCCCCTCCCCCCTGCTTTCAGTGCCTTTAAGCAGACACTTTACTCACATTTGTAGAAGAATGCGGTTGTTTTGTTGCAGCAAACAAAAGTGAATTGACTATGATAGATTCGTTGTTTAAATAGGGCACAGCTGAAGACGTTCATGGATGGTCGGCTGTCCTTATATTAAACGGATTAGGAGGTGCATGAATTACTGTATCTACACAGTCAAATTTGTCAGTTAATTGAATAACTTAAAAATTATGTAAATTAACCCTGAGAGTGCAAAAACATTGGTTAAATAACTACTCAGGATTTTGTTGTGTGTGATGTAAGTGCCTTAATTCCTTCATTAAAGCTACAATCCATAGCTTTTATGCCCATACCCGGGATTCGAATCCTGGTCCCCCTGACACTGACAGACACAGCTTTATCATTTGACATTCACGAGGTACGGTACCACTTGCCCACCAGTAGTGATCCAATCCTATACCACAGCATTTGAACTTCTCAATAGAAGAGCAGTTAGACAAACTACAGCCACCGCTGTTTTGTTAGTTATATTAAGCTATTAACATACTCACCGGTCAAAAATAAATGTTATATTCACAAAATCTTTGATGTTTTCAGGCGGTTTTATGCATTTGTCTGTTCAGGTGTATTGATCTTCTAGGCTAGGGAATCCAATGGGTGGTCATGGTCCTCTTGTCTCTCTCTCATTACCGTCATATCAGCCTGGGGAAAAATTATAGGAAGATAAATCATGTAATCTCAGTTTTCATCGAACCTCGTCATAAGTGAGGCAGTCCCCCTCTTTTCTGGGGGTGAATCTGGAGAGCTCTTTGATAGAATGATGGATTAGAGAGAATGCCCTGTTAGGGAATTTTGCAAAAATGCTATTGAGCGGCAGCCACTTGAGCTTCAGCTCGCTGACGGATAGTGATTTATATGCGAAAACACTTTTCAGTGTACTGACATTACACTGTTCCAAGCCTTGTTATGACTTAATGCATTCCAAAGTGCTGTATAGAATAGATGGATCCACTTAAACGCCAAACTCACCAAATGCATTCACGCTTTGTGCATATGCACTTCATCAAACTGAATACATTCTAGATCCATCCATATCATCTATTTTCTGTATCCATTTCAGGCTTGTGTTTCATTTTAAATAGCCTACACATGGTAATATTAGGTCCAAAACCAGTGCCGCAAAGCAGATGACTTTTGGCCGGTCAGGAAACTGCAATAATGCCACAGGCCAGAATAGCTCTGGAAGGGCCAGGTACACTAAGCTGTTACATTTCTTTCATCTCAGCAGTGCTGGCGGCAGAGAGCGCTGCCGCTGGGAAGCATGCTGCTCAATATTTATTTCTAATTTATTCATCCATTTATATGCTATAATCTGTATACAGCATTTTATTTTATTTGGCTGCCTGGTTGCAACACACAAACACAGCAACAGCTTTCAAAGAACAATGAGAAAATATAGTGACTGAAATAATACCTGAAAACTTAAGCAATGGGTAATAGAGACCCTGTGGCTGTGCCGTTTGTAAATTAGCTAAGAGAGACCCTACGAGTGTGTTGTTTGTGTGGAATGAGCTTCTAAATTCTCTTTCTTGCCTTGATCTCCTAACACCCCTCTCTTCTTCCCGTTCTTTGTTTTCTTGGAAGAATAACACAATGGGAACTATGCACAAAAATGAATTTCATACACTTTTACTTTTTTACTTTAAAACTGTGGTGTGACAATAAAGATGATTCTGATTCTGATTCTGAATTTCTGCCAGAGGGAGACAAGAGTAGAGGGTAAAAGGGTGTGAAGCAGAGAGACCCTCATGGACTTCTGTACACAACAACGGCAGCGGTCTTCAACAGGACACTGGAGAGGGTGAGCAGCTTCAAGTGCCTCGGTGTGCACATCATTGAGGAGCTGACACATGGACAATGCACACAGAGACTGTGGCAAAGAAGGCCAGACAAAGCCTACGTACAGTATATCAGGGGTTCTCAACCCGTGGGTCGCGACCCCTCGGGGGGTCGCCAAATTATTTTAGGGGGTCCCCAAATTATTTTCAAAAAAATATATATATATATATTTTTTTTAAATTTATTTTCACGATTTTTCAAAAATAGCAGACCTACAAGCTCGTAGCGCGCCACTCGGTGGCGCGCTATGAGCTTGTAGATCTGCTATTTTTCAATAGCTAAATTATAACAATGCTTAAAACACCAAAAGGGGTTCCCGCCCAAAATGGTTTAAGGTTATTGTAGCAGTCAATTTATATTGGGGGTCGGGAGGGGGCGGGGCGGGGGTCCCGAGACATTGCCAAAGCATTTCCGGGGGTCCCCGGCCAAAAACGTTGAGAACCCCTGCAGTATATCACCTCAGACAGTTGAGGAAGTTCAATGTCTCTGAGAAGGTTGTGAAATCTCTCTACTCTGCTACCACCCAGAGCATCCTGTCTGTCTGGTATGGGACTAGCTCTTCCCAGGGTCTGCAAGCCCTGAGGAAGGTGATACAGTCAGCCGTGGTTGGCCATTGCATACTCCTACGAACGGGGGTGGCACCTGTCAGCAGAGTATTGGGTGGGAGGAGTAGGAAGAAGGCTCTAATACTCTATGTCCTCCCAGTGGGGGCTCCTCACTGGCAGGTGAGTCAGGATACAACTGCAGTGGAAATAAAACGTCTGGGTTTCCGAGGCTACAACAGTAGTGACAACACAGAAATGTGTGTGCAAGAAATCAATTGGCACAATGGCTGAGGTCACCTTCACACCACAAAGCTTTACTGCGATTAAAACGAATCCTGCTGCACATTGTCGGAAAGTGCGCTTCGTTTGGCAGGTGTGAAGCTTCATTCGAATCCTAATGCGCATCAAAGAACCGCATTCTACTCTGCCAAAAAAACGGGGGTTTCGCTTCGCTTCAAAACGCAGCAGAGTGCGGCTCACTGCAGGTGTGAATGCAATCGCATTAAACATACAGTAGGGAGTGAATGTACCAATGTGGGATGAATAAGTTGGTATTTGCACACGAGAAGGAAGGAGAAGGAATTATTACGCAGCGACGCATAAAGATGACCCGTGGACACACGTTGTCTAATGAAGAGATAGAAGCCCTTATTGCAATATGGCCAGACCATCATAAAGGCTTATGCTGAAGGTTACACACACGAACAATGCAGTGTACAGGATATATACATAGCAAGAGAATGGAGGCGATTAGGTTCCATCGCACATTTGCACAATGTTGCAGGTTGCATAAAGTGTTTGCGCTCGTAGTACAGACCTGGACCGGGAATCCTGACAGCCAGCTCTGCTGATCTGGAGTCAGATAAGTGGTATGTGTGTTTGTGTAGACAGTAGGCTACTCCTATTACACCTACCAGGTGTATTTAATATAGGTAGGCTTTAGTAGGCTACTTTATACATGTTTAAAACAAGTTAGTAAAGTTGTAGAAGACATCCGTTATTGCGCACGCACGCACGCACACACACACACACACACACACACACACACACACACACACACACGTCCAGTCCCCGACGATACACACTGCAACCACGTTACCATCACTTTACGTCCTAAAGTCCTAACCATCACTCAAAGTAATATATATATATATATATATATTTTTTTTAAACAAATATATATTTCACTGTGTAGTTTATGAATTGAACACATTGATAAAGGTCCCTGCTGCGTTTCCAATAGAGCGTCGCAGTCCCGCCCCCTTTCATGACGACGCCAGGCCCAGGAAATAATTCCCAATGTATTTTCCCCATAGACATTACAAAAAGTATTTATTTAAAGACCTTTTAAGAATAATATTAATGCAACTATTATAGCAGTGTTGCCATATGGCATGCATTACAGTAATAATTTCTCTCCCTGCTGTTTGATGTATCGTTTTAAAAATGGAAGTGCCTGACCTGGAGAAGAGCCCTTTTTAAGTAAGTGTGAGGTACATACTATTATTTTGGAACTCTCAGCCTGGAGTAAGGAGATAAACAAGTAGCATTGAGTGGAAACAGACATTTCCAAAATGGCTTTTAGAGGGAGTCTTAACATTTGAAGAGGTTCAAATAGGTCTTTAGTAACTCATATAGTCATTAGAATATGAAATGGAATAAAAAATGAATGGAGATCTCATGAATTTCACTCAAAGCACAACCAATGTGATTTTCCTATTCAGTGAAGCGCTGAACAATGGAATCTTTTTTCTCACTCTCCTCCTTATCTCTCTCTCTCTCTCTCTCTCTCTCTCTCTCTCTCTCTCTCTCTCTCTCTCTCTCTCTCTCTCTCTCTCTCTCGACTCTCACCCTCTGAGTAATTACACCCATTATGCGGCACATAATTGCATGCTTTTGAATCTAATTTCCAAATCCATACAGCATCAACTATTCAGTAGAACCGCAGATATTACAGTCAGGGCATTGTAGCGTTACATTGCACCTGCTCCTGTCCAATGACAATAGTCAACAGTTATGAAATTCCAGTTTAGTAGGAGGGTTATTTTCTCTGTGTCACTGTCACTACATTTCTTTAGTCACACCTTTTCCCAAATCAGCTTATTTCCTATCAAGTCTCCTGCCTCCCATGTGCGTTTTAATGAACACCTGAGGAGCCTTTTGCTTCTCATTATGAGCCAGTAAGAGGAGCTCTATGATTTGACTTGCTAATTTCTTTTGTTGTTCATGTGCTAACAATCTAACGGTGGCGACGGAGGCTGATGATAACTAAGTGACTGGGTCGGCTGGCGCTGGTAATTGGGAGACACATAGGAGGAGGGATTACTTTTGACAGGTCATTCATTCCACTTTAGTTAATGGTAAGCAAGGCTGGCGGCCATGAATGGAACATTCAGACCTCGCCACTGGAGCCTTCCCATGTTCAGACAGTCCAGTCATTTTCTTGCTCCATTTTTCTCTTATTCTCGCTCTCTCATTCCCTCTCTCTGCATCGCTCTTTTAATACTCTCACACCCAAGCGCATAACGGATTCCAAACGGCTGGCAGTGTGTATTGTGGATACAGGTTATAAATAGAATATGCTACCATTCACATGTCATATATCAAATGGTGTCCGAACATGGCATGCAATATATCATGTAGCAATATTGTGTATGTATTATCCAGTGGCCAGACACACTACATTACATTATCAACTCTCTACTCCCTACTTTGATTGAATGCTACTCAGTCTGGGTTATAGGCTAACTCATATTGCATGTTATATTGTATTGTACTGTTAACATATAAAATGCAAAAGAAATTTACACTCTGAGGTCATTTATCACTGAGGATTGCGTCAGTAATGGTACACTATAAGGTGTAACTGTATGGTAAATGGACTGCATTTAGAACTTTTTATAGTTCACTCAAATGCTTTACTAGTATTTACATACACCACAACATCGGAACACCATTACACATTAAGTGCCAGCTGGTGCATTATTGTGCATTATAAAAATTTAAAAAAGAAGAGGTACAGACTCAGTGAATACAGCCTTGCAATAGAGAAAGGCTGCCAAGGGAAGACAGACTATATGCACCCACTGCACACAAAATGTGGTTGGAAACCTGCCCACTATACCAAGACACCAGCGACACAGCTGACCAGCCAGGCCAGCTCTTGATTTATTTTAATAAAATAACATACCCATACCTGAGCCTTATCACGCACAGGTGACATATGGCCTGGAAAAATAAACACTGTGTTTTTCCTCTCCTTATCAATCCTCAAACCACGGTTTCCCATCACTGTCTTGTACTGTCACTTCACTATCTGCCCGTGCCCAGTCACAACAGGCCCACGGCTGCTACACTGAACTTTGAGACGGACAGACCTGTAAGCTGTCAGATAGCATCCGTTAAATGGCCTGGTTACTCTCTCTCTGCCGCGGCTGCCGTAAGGCTACGTCTCGACCGCCGACTGACAGAAGCAAATCAGTATAAATCAAACAGCGGCCAGACAAATGAAAGGAGCCAAGCACCTTCAGTCAGATGAAGGGAATCGTCAAAACCTACTCTGTATGCCTTTGCAGGATTTTTAAATGTCTCTGTGTGACTTTGCATGAAGATACTGCTGTCAGCCGTAAGCTTTGTATGTGTGTGTGTGTGTGTGTGTGTGTGTGTGTGTGTGTGTGTGTGTGATGTGTGTGTGCGTGCGTGCGTCCGTCCGTCCGTGCGTGCGTGCGTGCGTGCGTGCGTGCGTGCGTGCGTGCGTGCGTGCGTGCGTGCGTGCGTGCGTGCGTATGTGTGTGTGTACATGAACATTTGTGTTACAATGTGTTCGTAGCAGGCATGGCACATGTGGAGTATCTAGCACAGCGGGGTGGTGATGGGGAATAATGTACCCGTGGCACTGAAGCTGTGGCTGTGCACTGCAGAAAAGACTTAATACTGTACTCATCCGCTTTCAGTGCCGTGAGGGAATTAAATGCTATGATTTCTTCAAAAGCTGCATGGAAAGATGATACAGTAGATGAAAATAGATACAGTACACGTAGTCATACTGCTTTGGCATTATTGGTAATTGAAACTTCCTGCCAAGAAAAACAGTGTAATAGATCCCATCCCAAGAGCGTTTTCATTTTCATTATTCATTTGAATTTATTTCTTGATTAGTTATACATAATTTCATGTGGTGTCATCTTTACATTCTACTCTACATTCATTTCAAAGCAAGAATCTCTGTGCTGGACTCTGTGAAATAGCGTGTTTCAACCCTAGTACATGTTTCAAGTAAGAGGTCATCCGCAATTTCTCTTTTCTTTTTCTCTTTGCACGGCCCAGATGTTTTTAACTGGTGTTGTCTTTCCAGAACCCCGGCCCTGGTTTCCCAGCAGGCTGAACTGTGTCCGTGTCTGTGCTGTAGTGTTTCCTCTGCCAGGGCACCATGCCAGCCCCATGTGTCATCTTCTACTGACTCCCAAAAATCTGAGATTTATTATTAGAGATTTATAATGGGAGGCAGTTACATAAGATCCTCTTTTTCGTCCAGTGCAGCATGAAAGCATGGCCAGTGTGTCTGAACAGGTAGCTTGTACTGAGGTGGTAAAGCATGGCCAGTGTGTCTGAACAGGTAGCTTGTACTGAGGTGGTATAGACTGTGTAGAATGATGATTTATCGAATATGATTAGATCTATCCTTTAAAGAAACCCAGTTACTGTAGTCCCTGGTTTCATACATCATTCCCTCTAGAGCTGCAACTAGCTATTATTTTCTTAGTGATTATTCTGTCAATTACTGTTCAATTAATCAAATAATCAAAAAGTAATAATAATTTAGCTGTTGTCACCCTTAAAAGCTGTCATCTATTAAGGTCATTACGAAATCTTTCACAGACTTTCCTACTAGGCTGAGGAATATATCCCACCCTTTTCACATTGGCCTGTTATAGCGGACAGACACACACTGACGGAGTGCAAAACATACTAAAACATGAGTTAAATTACTCAGAAAGCAGAAAGCAGCAAGCTCAGAGAACAGGATGACAGCAAGGCGGTATTACATGGCATGTTGAACCATGTTCTGACATTTATTAGGCAGATACAGAATATATATACAGTACAATGCAGTGAGTCATGTCTCACATAATGCTGCCCTGTAAGCAAGACAGGGCAGGAACAGAAACAGACAGATGTGGTAGAAACTATTCTGGCCAGCTGGGCAAATATACTGTACAGTTATGTGATATAGAGAAGTATATATGCCAACACATTATTTATATGATTAGTGATTAGACAACTTAAGAGTGATTAAGTATAGTTATATGCTTATATACAGATTCTGGGAAGTAGGTCAAGCATTGTGCATATTACAACACTTAACACGGGAACATTCCATTTGGGATTAGGTCCAATAGTCTGGTGTTAAACAACATATGTACTGTACTGTAACTGGAGAAAGAGCAGCATGCAGGTCTAACATAACCAATGCATGACTGATATGGCATAACCCCTTGGTTTAAACTTGCTCCTTAGTTGGGTTAATTGAGTCCTCATGTGTTGGACATGATGCATGTGGATAAAATCAAACATTGTCGTTGTCATTGACGGTGGCATTTGCTCAAGAGGTAGAGACGTTGCCTTGGGAATCAGAATAAGGTTGTAGTTTTAGTTAAATGTGTGGGTGAATGACAATGTACACCGTAAAGGTCTTTCGAAAAAGTCTCTAAATGTGCCATTTAACATTTGTCGTCATGTGGTATTTTAGAGTGTTTGGGCGTTTGTGATTCAAGCCAGGTAAAAGTAAAGTGCTAGCTATCAGACTGCTGGCACCGACCTTTATTGAAATGTTACACGTAAACAAAAAATCTTTGCCAGGTGTTTCATCCGTATTTCAAAAGGGTGATGACAGCTACACCATCATTGGGCAGTTAGTATAGACATGATGTCTCAACAGCTGTTCTTCCACGTGGGAGGCAGGCTACCTCCCACTGTGGACATGAGGAAATCTGTTTTGGTATTATTCACTTTAATTACACAACAGAAAATATATTCATCAACACAATAGGACACAAGTCAATGAACTCTCATGGACCATGTATTACAATGGGAATGAGATCAGTACGGTGGTTATATTTAATTGGATAATACTATAGGCCTACTGTAGCACAATTAAAGATTGTTGGATGTTTTGAAGAAGAGCAACAACAGTGAAGAGCTGTTTGGTACTTGATTAACAGGTTATTTACGAACAAGGCTTACAATTTCTTTCAACAGAAGATGAATACAATGTAAAATCCAGAGTGTCACTGACTTGGGTAAAATTCATATTCAGGATTTTGCTGTTAATATTTTGTAGATTATGCTTGTATAAATTCAATTTGTTCTAAAGGCCTATAATACTTTGTTGAAGCGTGCAAGGTTTTCATTTTTATTGTGATCATTCCATCAGAGTTTGGCGGGTTTGTGATTCAAGCCAGGTTGTGGTAAAAGTTCTCCATGAGACTGCTATTGGCAATGACCTTTATAGAAACTTCACTTGTAAACAAAACATCTTTGACAGGTTTCACAGTGCTCATTTTGGTAATGTTCTCAAGCTTTGAAAAATAAAGCTCACTTCCTACATGTAGTGAAAGCCATCAATCCACTGGTACTGTTCCACATTGGCATAATGTGGGAACAGAGCCAGTGTCAATTTCCCTAAAATGTCATTCTGTGTATTTCTCCACTCCTGACCTAGTATAATTTATATACATTTTCACCTGCTACTTAAAGTGGGAATGAAAGTGCCATATTTCTGTAACTTATGACTGTGCTCATGTGGAAACGTACTGTACACAAATTGGCTATTTAAATCACGCAACCTGTGAGCATAGCATTCATTTTTGGCAAGGAGGATTTGGAAAACAGTAAGCAAAACAGCTGATGTCTATGAAAATGTCTAGGAACTGGAAAGACTCCAAAATAATGATACATTCTACCGCCTCATGCATGATGTAATACCTTGTATTGCCTAGACTTGCGTGCGTATTAGACAGCATGCGTGAGCCATCCCACAATGGCTGTGGGAACAGACACCATGCAGAACTATCTGTGAGAATGACCATTAGCGGCTGGAAACAGGTACACCGTTTACCAATACAGAGGTATTGGTAAAGGTTGACCAACTGTTACATTTATTCACCAACAGAACAATGCCATTTGGCATACATACAGGAAGCTCTCTACTCTCAGCACAGACTTACCTCCACTGGCAGAAAAATGGAAAACCTTTATACCCAGCTGGAGATAGTGAGCCTGGACTATACCATTTACGAAGGCATGGGGAGAGAGTTTTGCACTCCGTCAGTGTGTGTCTGTCCGCTATAACAGGCCAATGTGAAAAGGGTGGGATATATTCCTCAGCCTAGTAGGAAAGTCCGTGAAAGATTTCACGTAAATTGCACGCTGCGTTCATGATTTGAGGCTTTTTGTTCAAAACAGGCCAATCCTGCAAACTTTGAAAGCCAATGTCGGGCTGAACAAATAATTAGAAAGAAGAAGAAAACGGCAGGTTACAACACTTTTTTTGTTGTTTTTCTTCTTTGTAATTATTTGTTTGGTCCAAAATATTGTGTTTGTTCTCATGATTTGTCACGACAAGAGTTGGCTTTGTACGACGCTTATAAGGTCTTTAAATAAATACGTTTTGAAATGTCTATGGGAAAAATGCATTGGGAACTATTTCCTGGGCCTGGCGTCATCATGAAAGGGGGCGGGACTGCGACGCTCTATAGAGATACTGTGTAACGATTTGCTGGATTTTGGGACAGAATCTGGAGGAGTAATAGCCAAAAATGTGTTTTACAAAAGTCGGCCTCCTGGTGGCGCTATAACAGGCCATTCTGGAAAATTTGAGGCAGAGGTTCATGTTGGCATCTAGGGAGTGTGTGTGCAAAATGTGGCATCGACCGGGTTAACGGTCCCTGAGATTAGCTGTACACAGGCGGACGGACGGACACACACACACACACACACACACACACACACACACACACACACACACACACACACACACACACACACACACAGACTCACTCACACACACATGTGGTGAATTATGAATCCATAATTCTTCAATATCTCATGTTCTCTTACAAAATGTGACATGTGTTTACATGCAGTAGACCTATTTTAGCTCATCCTATTTGGAGGTGTCGGTCCGAGATGCTTGTCTCAAACTTCAAGCACTTGGCTCGGGACCCCCGGGGTGTGGATGGCTCTTCAGTGCCTTTTGTTTGAGTTCAGTTCCTGAGTCACACACTCACACCTAGAGCAATCAAATGCTAAAACAGGGGTTCAAAGTGGTCACTGTTGAAATGGATCAAAGGGTCTCTACCTATCTAGGGGGCCAGCTGTCTGGAGCTATGTGTATTGTGTAAAACTGTACTTAAGCAAGTTGATTTCTATGTCAAATTGTCAGTCGATCCGAGGCCGTGAGGCTGGAGGAGCCTATGCCATGCTTTGCTATGCTGTGTACTTCGAAATAAACCAACATCTCTGAGGAACATCTAATCTGCTGTCGTGCTGTCTCACAATTATCTCAATGCTCTCCCAGTGTTTTGGTTAAGTTTGTATGGTCTCGTGTCATAAGATACGACAGATGGTGCGCGATCCCGACCTTCATGGTGTTTACACCAGTTAGGAGAAGAATCGGCGGCTTTTTTATTCAGTCTAATCAGCGAGTTTTTGTGAACGGCGACGGCGTGTTCCAGCGGAACGAGGACGAGGATGGCGACGGACCACCGCGATGAGGAGTGTTGCGCAGCGGCGACGTGCGTCACTGTCCAGCCAGTGCACGGGGTGGACAGAGGAGCGGTCGGCGAGGAGCGGACAGCCACACGGAGGCCTTCGATCATCAACTCTACGCTGGGGACGGCGAGCAGTGGAGGGGAGCGATGCAGCGAGGCACGGCACGGGGACACCAGCGTTCCAGGGGGGAGAGGGGATCGCTCGTCCCGACGGGGAGAGGCGGCCACTCGACGCTTGGCGTGGCGGTGGCTTGGCTTTCCATGGCCGACTGACGACACAAGCTGAGGGCCTTCGCGGACCTGAGCAGGGGTCTGTGATGAAGATGTTGCCTTTTCTTTCTCGTTTTCCCATCTCTGTTGTTTCAGAGCTGGGAGGGGGGGAGATGATGATGAGATGATTATGAGAGCTTTCAGCGAAAACAGCGGTGAACATTTTCTCAACTTGATCCGTGGCTGAAGCGAACTTTGAGGTAACGGAATGCAGAATACAGAAGATTTTCCTTTGTTCATACGGAGGGGAGACGGGCATTCCTTCTTTCTGATTACAAAATTGTGCGTCGTGTTTGTTTCAACATGAAAAAATAGGCCTCATGTTGGTATGTTTTGTCGTATAATTAGGTAAGTTGGTTCATAAGTAGCCTAATTGTGAATCAAATAGGTGTTTTCCTAGAGACGTGAAGAGAGTATTAATTAGTTAAATATTGCTTAAACTCTGGCCTGTTAATGTATTTGTTTATGGTCAGGATAGGTCTGGAGACTTATTTTGATTTTGGTCCTGTGAAACTCCAAAGAGAGAGTTTCATGTGATTTGGTGTGTATGTTCTATATACCTTAGTGGAGCAGAGTTTTATTTAAAGCATTATAAACGTATAGATATGTTATGGCACGTCCTAAATTTCCTGAAAGCGGCAATGTCTTGTTTAAACGTCAGCTAATTGTAACTTACTAATCATTTTCCATTATTCATTGTTTAAGATTACTTGTCAGGATAGTGATTAAATTGGCAGCCGAATACAGTGTTTGAAGAGGGTTTAATTTACTGATACGAAATTGTATTTGTACTTACTGTAAATGAAATCATTTATGTCGAGTTGTGTAATCTTGAATGTCTGTGTTTGAAAACCATTTGGGAAGTTCTGTACTGTAATGCTGTTATTCTGGTGTCTTGAGTGTATTGTTAAACTGAGGGTCAAGGGGGGTGGTAACTGGTAAGATAATTATGGTTTCATATTTCATAGTGACAGACTAGAGTTTGTCAAAGGGGGAATGTGGTGAATTATGAATCCATAATTCTTCAATATCTCATGTTCTCTTACAAAATGTGACATGTGTTTACATGCAGTAGACCTATTTTAGCTCATCCTATTTGGAGGTGTCGGTCCGAGATGCTTGTCTCAAACTTCAAGCACTTGGCTCGGGACCCCCGGGGTGTGGATGGCTCTTCAGTGCCTTTTGTTTGAGTTCAGTTCCTGAGTCACACACTCACACCTAGAGCAATCAAATGCTAAAACAGGGGTTCAAAGTGGTCACTGTTGAAATGGATCAAAGGGTCTCTACCTATCTAGGGGGCCAGCTGTCTGGAGCTATGTGTATTGTGTAAAACTGTACTTAAGCAAGTTGATTTCTATGTCAAATTGTCAGTCGATCCGAGGCCGTGAGGCTGGAGGAGCCTATGCCATGCTTTGCTATGCTGTGTACTTCGAAATAAACCAACATCTCTGAGGAACATCTAATCTGCTGTCGTGCTGTCTCACAATTATCTCAATGCTCTCCCAGTGTTTTGGTTAAGTTTGTATGGTCTCGTGTCATAAGATACGACACACACACACACACACACACGGATGGAGTGCAAAACATACTCTCTCCCCATGTGCCTTCGGCCTGGTGGAGACAAAAAGGAGAACTAACGAAAAGCCATTTACTTTAGGTTATACTTCTTAATTACTCATTGAATGCTACACTGAAAGATACACCTTTGCTCTATTGTGTCTGCCATCCTGCTGTATAATATTGTCTTCACAATGCGTGCACCTTTGCCAGCCAAGCGGTCCCTACTGAGTCTCTCTGTGAGCCAGATGGATGTTTGTTCATTCCTAAGCTTTGTCATCAAACAGCTGGAGGTACATACCAAACAGACCATGAAGATGCAGCAATGCAGTAAACACACCATTTCCAGACACTTCTAAACAAGGAACAGTATCGACTGCATGTAAAGAGAGTAGATTAGATGTGTGCAGTGCACTACAAAACAAGAACAACAAACGGGAAAAAAACTCACCAGCGTATCACCAGGGGCAACTGCCCCTGGTGATACGCATTGGGTTTGCTAAGAGCTTGAGTGGCCAAAATAATAAACTTAAACTTGGATGTCTGGAGATTGAGCGCCTGAGTTTAATCAACTGAATTCAGGTGACCTTTCAACCAACTGGCTGGAAAGGTGTGAAATGGACTTGAACCTCACCTTGCAATGAGCACCTCTCCTTTTTGAGTGGTGCAACCACTCCCTTACTGAGCTATGTGTGTGGCTGGGTGGCTGGGTGGGTCTGAGCACGAAAACAGAATGGCTGTTTTTCACCACCTAACACACACACAAACACACATGCACATATTAACTGTATATATGATGCTTTCGGGTGTGACAGTACAGTACAGTACAGTACAGTACAGTACAGTACAGTACAGTACAGTACAGTACAGTACAGTACAGTACAGTACAGTACAGTACAGTACAGTACAGTAGAGGGACCCCTACACGGTAACTCTGTCATTTCTCAACGGTTTCGGACGTGGGGCGACTCGCCGGATTCGGCCCGGCCCCCTGGGCGTGTTCCTGGGGGTCTGGATGTTTTCCGGGGACCCCCCCGAGGACTCCCCGGGGACCCCCGGAGACCCCCACATGGTAACTCTCTCATTTCTCTACCGTTTTGGACGTGGGGCGGAACGTGGGTCTGGAACTTCTGGGGACCCCCCGGGGACCCCCACACGGAGTTGCACCACTCACTTCACATGGGTGTGATTTTTAATATTTTTAAGCTAAGGCAGTGCTTTCTCTCTTTCTAACTGTTTGATGAGTTCTGTTCTGCAATGCCATGCTGTTTTCTTTTTTTTTAAACAGATTTTGCCTAAATTCAAAACTCCCAAATTTGACACTATAAATGCCAAAACTCAAACCATATGTCATAGAAATGCTATCCCGCCCCCTTATAGCCTATTTTAGCTAAGTGTGTCTTATTCAAAAGCTCATTGTAATGCTATTTCTCATATGGAACTACTGTAGGGACTTTTATTTAGATGCAGCTAGAAATGCAGCCAGAAATAAGCCTCAGATGAGTTATCTGACTACAAGTAAGTGTGCAACTCTGTGTGAACGATTGTGATTGGGACTAGTATACTAACAACATTCAATTTCAACAATGACATTTCCCTGGAGCGAGTGTACAATGACCTAATTCACCATGTGTCTGCCTTAGCGTCTCAGTGAGAGAGCACCTGTTGTAGCTAAAGATAGATGCCTGGCATCGTAGAGAGCTCAGGGCAAAGCGGCCTCTCCCTAACAGCACAGAGAGGGATGGACGAGTGAGGTTGATTTACAGGTTAGCCTTAACGCTGTTTCTTAATTAGCTACTATCCCCCCTTCACCTGATCTCTAAGCTCTCTGTCTGTCTCCCCATCCTTCAGATGGATCCAGTGCAGAAAGCTGTCCTGCATCACACCCTCGGGGCCCCTCCCTCCACCAAGAGGAAGCACGTCTCATGTAGTGTGTGCCAACTGAGGTTTAACTCACAGGTAAGTGAATGAAGACGAGCAAATATGGCGCAAAACACACACTAACATTACATTGATAAGCGGAAAAGTCATGTCAAGTGTATTTGTATAGCCCTGTAACTGTATTATCTTTTTAAATCTTACTGTATCTTGTTTTCTTGTTATTTTTATTTCATTAGAATTCAGCTCTATTATTGTATGCGACTGTAGGTCGCAGTTTACTATGAAAACCTGCATTTCAGTCACACTTCATTTCAGTCTATCAGTCCGTCGGTCACACCTCGTGACATACTCCATATATGGCCGTCTCCATATATGAAGATCACGACACGGACCTCATCAAACCCTTAGATCTCCATATATGGAGTTGACCTGTTCTGACATTCCATATGTTTTTTGAGTGGTGCAAACCACTCCAACAACCAGCTTTGTCTGTATCTATGTTTGTGTCTATGTATGTGTGTACCTGTACGCGTGTGTACCTGTACGTGGGACCCAAGAAAAATTAGCATGGTTACTATGGTCACTGACATTACGTCAGACCACAGCTGATCAGGCTATATAAGACCTTGCACCACTCAGTTCACACGGGTGTGATTTTTGTTTTTTTTAGTATGAGCATGGCATTATATGCAAGTTTCACAAAAAAGAAAATACAGCTCTTTGTTTTTATATTTTTCTCTCACAACTCCCTTCCCAATCCTCCCCATCCACCCACCATCTTTCCCCACGAGGCCAGACATACAAACAACATATATACAGACATAAAACCAATAGATTGAGTACTTGATCCTTCCCCACCCGTCCTTCCTCTTTGATGTCTCCCTTTTGACTGATACCTGTCCATTCAAACTCTAGATGGGCCCGCCCCAAAGTCATTAGAGCCGCGCTCTAATGTTCTCAACAGGCCTGAAAATTAAGGCATAACATAAGGGAGGGAGTTTCAACCATGGGTGTGTCATGATACTACAGTACTACTCAGGATTTTGTGTGATGTGATGGGTCTGTGTATTGCATTCTATCCCAGGATAATCAGACACTGTGTTTGTCTTGCCTGTCAATGTTGAGGGGGAAACTTCCCAGTATTTATTTAACTCAAACAAAATTGACTCTGTGGGTCCATGTTTACACAGATTGTACTGTGAATTCATCACAAGTCAAGCTAGCATTGTATCAAAATGAAACTGGTTTGCTATGCAGAGCAGGGGTTTGGAAATGGCCTTAATTGTGATCAGAATAGCAGATCACTGGAGCAGGAGGCAGTGTACATTAACTGCTGATCTCAGTACATAAATCATCTGTACAAATAATAATAGTACAATAATAATTATTATTTTTTGCTAATTTTGGCAAACTGCTGGCCTGATCAGCATCAGATTTATTGTGCACACTTCCAGCAGGACAATGAAGTAAATCTCAAATATTTCTCACACAGACACACGCAGTTAGTTAATTTAACCTTCTAAATACATATAGAAGGGCTAGATTATGAAATGACTATGCCACCCTTAGGAGTGAGGGATCCTACAAACCATTGCATTAACCATAGCATTAACCATATACTATGCTGGACAATGTAACTGACCACGGTAAGGTTCCTCAATTTGGTACGGGTTCAGAATGAACAGAACCAGAGGCTGATTTAACAAAAGTGTCAAGTTTATTCAACATGTAGAAAAAATTACAGAAGGGAAGAGGGGTTATTATAGCTGGGAAATCATGATCCTAAAAGTGGGACTGAGCCCAAGGGCAGGTGAAGGTTTCAGGCCAGGGCCTACTGGGTCCTCGAAACTAAACATACACAGCAAATAATCCGAAAAAAGGATTAAACATTGAGTCATAAGAAAAAATAAACAAATCAAATCAAAACAATCTAAATACACAAAACCAAAAGCAAATAAAGTAATTTAAGTAGTCACTAGTCACAGCAAATTAAATCAAAACCATGCAATATTAATTAATGGCCCAGCTAGCTACGCCCAGAGCCATAGAGTAAGACAGAGTTCCGAAAACTCTGTTCACTTCATGGGGCCAGTCCAATGTGTTTTGTAGTAATAAACATTACAGAGACTTTAGTTGTTACTGTACAATACTGTCCTCCTACAATAGATCACATAATACACAACTAAATACCAAAACATACCCAGTCAATATACTCAAGGCTCCCACTGAATACCCAGCCTTGAGTATATTGACTGGGTATGTTTTGGTATTTTGTTGTATTTTAGCCATTTTGCTATATTTTGTATAATCTAATGAATTTGGGTTAACCCAGGAAAGGACCTAGAAGCTCTGGAAATACAGAAAGTAAATTAGGCATTGTCCCCATGTCAAAAACTCTCTTAAAACCCATTCCCTAACCCACTGACCCCGGCAGTGTCCCAGCTCCCCCTCACAAAACATCACACCTGCCGAACTCTGTAAACGGAATATAAAATGCCCCTAATTAGAATATAGGCCTATCCCCATATAATCCACATGAATTATCAAATCCCCCAACAAACACTCAAACCAGGCTTCTGGCCAAACATGACGCCTCAAACCTGGTCATCCCTTTTATGCACTATCCTTAAAGGGGCAGTGCTACATATTGTACAAACATATTTATTTAAATTTTTAAATTGTATTTTCTCACACTTGCTTTGCCAATGTGATTTTACTGTATGGGTTCCATGGCAGTAAAGGTGCTTTGAAAACAACTGAATTCAGTTTCCCACAAGGGCACGGAACTACTATTTTTCCGGGCCCCAGGTCAGCTTTCACTGTGTTCTGAATTCTGATCCCCCGCCCACCCATATTATTATGCAATGAACCCACCCACAAAACAGCCCTGAAACAACTCTGATTGGTAACCACTTAGAAGGGGTTCCCGCCCACTCATACCACAGTCCACACTGACTATCACAGTTAAATAGCAGGGCAAAGCATTTGTATTCACCTGTCTGGCTGTATTGACTTACTCACCAGAACAATGGTGGTCAACAAGTCCTTAAAATACCTGCTTTTCACCTTCAACTTGTTGTTCTTTCTTGGTGGAACCATAATGCTTGGTTTACATATCAGGTGCAACCCTGCAGATTACCACAGCACTAATCAACTTAACCCAGGAGTAAATCTCTTGATTTTTGTTGGAGCTATCACTCTGGGTTTTGGCTTGCTGGGTTGCTATGGATCCCTCACGGAGAACCGCTGTCTGCTGTCCACCTTCTTCCTGGGTCTGCTGACAATGCTCATCATGCTGGTGGCAGTAGGAGCTCTGGGCTGGATATCAAGAAGTGAAGCGGTGCAGAACCTGGTGCAGGACGGCATGAAGAACCTGGTTCCTCTGAGTGAGCAGAACATGGACGTTCAGCAGTCATTCCAGAGGGTGGAGAGGGCTACGAAATGCTGTGGGTTTTTCAAAGGACATTTGGATTGGGGTAACAGCTCAACAGTGGTGCCCAAATCTTGCAACTGCATTGACACCTCTAGGCAATGCACAGTGCTGGATGGGCGTGAGATCTACTCAACGCCCTGCATGAAGTATGTTATGACCTGGCTGGATAGGGTGTCAGACTCCCTAAAGGACACTGCCTTTGGCTTTGCCATCCTGATGTTCCTGGGCTTGGTTGTTTCCAAGATCATGATTTGTCATATAAGGTCATCTAATGACCTTGATGGCCTATGCTTTAGAATCTAAAGCTATATGTCATCATGTTTTTAAATATAATGTATGTCTGTCTGTCTGAAGATAAACTGTTCAGCAGTTAAACAGTTCAACTTTTTGGTTTTCGTTTAATTGAGTTCAGTCATACCTGTTTGGATTATTTATTGTATTTTATATTCTCCTCCGTATTGCTGCTACCTGTCTTTATTTACCTGTACTATTGCCAACTTTAAGTGTTTTTTTTATTATTACATCCAGAATGGATGATCATTATTATTATTATTATTATTATTATATTGTTGTTACATTGTAAAAGTTGTTACTCTGTGGGGAATACCATACTAACATTGCACTGCTCGAAGCTGTATATTGAATCTTGGATATTTAGTAGCAGTGCAATATATTTGTTTGTCAAATAAACATCTTTAAAACCTTATTTCATTAGTAATCTTGAATTTGAAAACCAAGTAGCTAAACTTTTATTTGCACATGAAACAAGATCATGTGCTTAACGGAAGGGCTTTTAGGTGCTTTAACCTTGTGGAGGCACCAAACGGCGGGGAGAAAGTGAGACTCAACCGTAATTTAGAACAGTGAAATACGCCGCTGAAGCGTCAAATTCCCCTGCTGCCCCCCGTGCTGCTGGGAGGGGCCCATCGTTCCTGGGGGAACCAAATGGGTTCGTAGCACCGAGCACCGCGTAGGGTGTGTTTCATCTGTATTTTAAAAGTCCAATCAACATTTGTTTTCTTCCCATATAATCAGAATTTATCTTGCCTTTATTATTCATATTACTAGCTGTCTCATTCTTTGTTTTATAAGTAGCCAATTATTTTTACCACTTATTCTTTGTCGTTTTGCCAATTCCTCTGCACACATTTCAGTGTTGCCACTGCTTTTGTACCCTACTAGCTAATAGCTACCTAACTAGTTGTACCTAACATGCTAGTGAGGAACCCCCACTGGGAGGATGTACAGCGCCTCTGTCCTCCAGTTCAACATTCCCTGCTGACAGGCGCCGCCCCAGCCCACAGGGAGTATGTGCAGTGACTAAGATCACCCTTCCCGCCCGACTGCACCTCCCCCGAACATGGCCAATTGTGTGTTTTGATTCTCAGCCAAACCGGATGGCCCACAGTGGATTAGATCATGGGTGATCATGCCAGTCTTGGAAAACGGCTGTGTGTGTGTGTGTGTGTGTGTGTGTGTGTGTGTGTGTGTGTGTGTGTGTGTGTGTGTGTGTGTGTGTGTGTGTGTGTGTGTGTGTGTGTGTGTGTGTGTGTGTGTGTGTGTGTGTGTGTGTGTGTGTGTGTGTGTGTGTGTGTGTGTGTGTGTGTGTGTGTGTGTGTGTGTGTAAACCTATCCTATCTGGATAGGTGCACAAAATGTATATAGGGTTTCCCAAGCGAATATTTGTGATGACTGAAGTCATCACCAAAACATACTCAAATCTTGTATATTTAAATTTAAGTTTTGTATAATATCCGTAATCCTAGACTCTCATAATTGAAATATGCACTATGAACAGATACCTATTACTATCATAACAAAATGCCAAATTTAGAGTTCCCAGACACTAAATGAATTAAACTTTCTGTTTGACAAGTAATGAGATATAAGCAATTGTGCTGAGCATGACTGGAGTTTGTTTATGGTCCCAGGCCATATTCCCCACACCATTACAGTTCACAACAAGGGTTAAAATGTAGAACATTTCAAGTGGTCTGGCATAATTTTAGTTATTTTTTATGTAGCCTACTTGTGAGACGTTGTTGTAAATATAGCCAAAAGGGTGACTGCGCATTTGTTTTCAGTGTCATGACTTTGCTGGAAGGACTATAGGCTCTCGTTTTACATGCAATTTACCTCAACTGTCTGTAGGGCAGGGGTCTTCAACATTTTTCAGGCCAAGAACCTCTTAGCAGAGAGATAGATGAAGCAGGGACCTCCACTACACGTATTATATATTCATAAACTTTCCCTATTGATTTCATAGATAGCACTGACAGCACTCAATGTCATGTAAATGTATGTTTTTTGTTCATGTGCATTTTCAGATATCCAACACCTTAAACCCCCAGTGCTTGGTCTGCTCTTTTTTCCCTCTACCGTCTACACACCACACGTTGTGAGCTTGTAGATCTGCTATTTTCATTGAATGTTACTCCAGTTTAGGGATATTCCGTTCAAGTGGTTAATGTAAAACAAAGGAAATCACACTTGTGTGAAGTGAGGGGCGCTAGCTCTTATATCATACATCACATTCCATGCTCAGCCAATACAATTATCACAAACGTCATTCCAGCCAATCACTTTTTTGGTCTTCACTTTTCTTCTCTCACTTTTATCTTCAACATGTACTTTGCTCAGCCAATCAAATCATCGCTATGGGGTGATCAGCCAATCACAAGCCAATGTTTGTGTTTACACAAACCCGGAAAGCTGGGCATAGGAGGGGCTTGCACCACTCAAAAATCACACCCGTGTGAAGTGAGGGGCGCTCTTGTAATCATACATAATCACATTCCGGCCAATCACAATTGGCGTCCTCACTTGTCTGTCCTCACTTTTTATTCTCAAGTCCTTTTATCCTCAAGTTCTTTTATCCCCAAGTTCTTTTATTCTCAAGTCCTTTTATCCTCAAGTTCCTTTATCCTCAAGTCCTTTTATCCTCAAGTTCTTTTATCCTCAAGTCCTTTTATCCTCAAGTTCTTTTATCCTCAAGTCCTTTTATCCTCAAGTCCTCAAGGCTAGTCCTCAAGGCTAATCACTTGTGGCGTCCTCAATTTTCTGTCTATACATACATTGCTCAGCCAATCAAATCATCGCTATATGGGATGCTCAGCCAATCAAATCATCGCTATGGGATGCTCAGCCATTCAAATCATCGCTATGGAGTACACAAGCAAAGCTGGGCATAGGAGGGGCTAGCGCCCCTCAAAAACTATGAGTCCTGGACTCCCATGCTGTTTGTAGGGCCTCATTGAGGTATACTACATGACTGATGGTCATATTTAGTATTTACTGCTCCAAGGAACAAATGTAAACAGTGTTGCCAAGTCTGCTTATTATAAGCGACTTCAGGCTTGTTTTCCTGTAAAGTTGATTGTGAATATTGAAGTTGCGGGTTTAGGTGCTTACATTTTAATATACAGTATAGTATAGCATTTTAGAATGAAGCCACTTTGAATTATATAATGTGACTCACCTTTTACATCATCAGTGATTAATGAATATATTGCGAAATGGTAGGGTGAAGGGTTAGGTGAGACTGTACATAGCACATGCTGCTACTACAGCAGTGGTGTCATTGGAAAGCATGTTATGACACGTGT
Source organism: Electrona antarctica (assembly GCF_951216825.1). Classification (NCBI taxonomy): domain Eukaryota; kingdom Metazoa; phylum Chordata; class Actinopteri; order Myctophiformes; family Myctophidae; genus Electrona; species Electrona antarctica. The sequence continues at coordinate 34,927,776 of NC_136811.1, read as the reverse complement.
TCAGACAATGGATTCTTCTCACAGGGAAAAAGGGAAGTAAGAACTGCACTTTGTGTAACAATTGTGGAGAACACTAAATAGAATGGTCTCTTTGTCTCAGTGGTCTTTAGAGAAACCCCCACTACCGACCATAATTGCAGTTGCTTATGAATGTCTGCTGGGGATGTGTGGCTGGCACATTTATTTATTCCCCCCTGATACCTTCCTTCATGCCATGGGCAAATTCCACATGGAAGTGTGTGGAACAACAAGGACAACGAAAACTCTTTGCATATGTCCCAGATTCAGTGTGCCTGGATAAATGTGTTCTGAAGGTGAGCCTTGGTGGCAATACGTGTTCAGACTTTAAAAATCCCAGCCATTTAATAAATGAAGAATCATGGGTCACAGAGAGATTTTATCACAGGGACCTTATTATTGTTGATGGGACATTAAATAGTTGACATTCAAGAACCACATCTATGCAAGGATTACTGGGTATTGCTTCTAATTGTGATGAACGCTGGCTTGATAATAAACCCATATAAGGTTATGCAAGGTTTCAACATTATTGCAGAAGTGCAATGCCTATTTACTGTCAAACTGTTGTTTAGTCTGTTACTCTGTTTAATGACTCACTGGTTTTCATTTAGTTTTCAGTTTCGATTTTGGTGCAAGCATAGTTGGTTCCTGTTTCAAACTGCAGCGTGTTGTTTTCTTCCTACAGAGTCAGGCCCTGTCCCACTACAAAGGAACCAAACACGCCAAGAAGATAAAAGCTCTGGATGCACCAAAAAGCAAGCTCAAAGGTTCAGTTGTCACCATGGAAACCAACAACCAGGAGATGTCCAAGAGCATAAACACTTCACAGATCCACAATGGCACAGATAGGAAAGGTTGGTGTTTGGTCAAGCATCATTTATCACTGACAGTCCATATTATATTGGGCGACTCTTCATTTCAGTGGGGGACATAGAAACTAAGGTACAAATACATAAACAAAATCAAACTATAGACAGGGTGCAGATTATTTAGACTTTGACTGTGCGTGTCCATGATAAAACCTCCCAAATCCATGACTGTGGCCAAGAAGCCTTAATTTCCTTCACTGAAGTACTGTACCTGTAATTAAGTCATAAAACTGGACCATTAGACCGTTCGTTCAGACTCTTGAGTATCCAATACATTTCTAAAATAAATTGGAAACATATTGTGTTGTTGTCCTCTGGGATTAAGTCTAAAGTTTGAATACCCTTTACCCATGGTGTCTACTTTTCCAGAATTCCACATGTAATTGCGTTTAAACTAAAAGCACATTTCTGGAACTCACACTCAACATCTCAAGATACACAACATAGTGTATAACGGTGTCCAACCATTTAACTACCACTGAACATAGTAACTGAGAATATTTACATTAATAACCTGGTAACTTGGTAACCTGGTTTTAGATGCTGTGTTATTTTATTTCACGGTAAAACATTATCTCAGGTTTCACACTGAAACTTCCAAAACATGCTTCAATTACAAAATAATAATATTGTCCACCAGGATTTGTACATAAAAAAACACAATATCACCAAACAGAGACAAATGTCTATTCATTATTACTGACAATGCTTAACAAAAAAGAAAAAAAGAGGAGAAAAAAGGAATAGAGAGTAAAGGCATAACAAAACAAAACAGCACATTAAGCCTAGGAGTCTAGCTACAGTAAGTGGGAGCGGCGTTTTGTCACAAGTGGCATTGGGTAATGAATATTAATGTGCTCAGATGTCAGAAGAATTAATTGGCAAGGCGGGTAAACGCTGCATTATCTGAAAGGCTGAAGTATTTGACGCTCTATCAGTGCCAGATAACTCCCACTAATGAAAAGGCAAGGTCATGGAAGAGTAATGACCATACATAGAGTAGGCTGCAACAACAGGAAAGGTGGACTTTGTTTGCTTTTGCAGAG
>NC_136811.1:34843340-34923340 GCF_951216825.1 Electrona antarctica | reverse complement strand
TTGGCCTGTCATTTCTCTTTTGTCTCTCCCACTGTTGTGTTTTCTCTTCAATGCTTGTTCATTACTTTCTCTTTCATTGAACGTTTCTCTTTTTCAATGCCTATCACTGGCTCATACTGTAATATATTTCATATTTTCCATTCATTCCTTTATCTCTTTTTCTCTGTCCCTCTCCTCCATACTCCCTTTCGTTCTTTTCATTCCTCTCTCTTCCCTCCTCATCTCCCACATTGCTGTCTGCTCCCACCCACACCACCTTTAGATTGATCACAGTCATTACCTCCATTAATGAGCTGGGATAGAGTTCTTAACTGGGCCTCCCAGAGCCAGTTAGGCCACAGTGAGTGAGGATATGGATTACTGGAGGCTTCCCAGCATGGAGGGCGTCCTCGGCCAGCCAAAGTACACTTTAATCACCTGCCCTTCCAACGGCAAATGGCTCTTTAATGGCATTATGGAAGATGGGTGCACTGCGACACAAGGGCAGATACATGCATGGGTTAACACGGTGACCTTATGACCCAAGTCTTGAAATTAAAAAGCTATCTCCCCCCCCTTACATTTTCTCCTCAGCTCATATCTCTTACCTCTGGGGCTTGTCAGTTTTGCAGGGTCTTTACTGTATATTGACTGATGAAGATTAGTTACGTCTTTGCTAATCACATTTTGCAACCCTGTCTCAGGCCTGTCATTTTCAAAAAATAATACTGGATATAAAATGTTAAAAAATAGCAGATGTGCAAGCTCACACGTATCACATTGAGACACTATTTTTAATATTTGTTGTGTGACAAAGTACATAGGGCTTGGGTGTGGCACTGAACCTTAATCTACGTACTGTATCACTGTTTGCTTGTAATTTATTCTACTGCAGGCATTGTAAGTCGGAGCTAAACGCTTGCAATTTCATGTAAATGTAGTGAAAGTGAAAGTGAAAGCTCTTGCTCACACACTGTAGTTGGGAAAGAACAACACTGCATGTACACAGTGAAACACATTGTCATGTACAGTTTAAAAATAAAATGGCCACGGACAGGGACTCAGGTGATTTTCTTGCACTTTTCTGGAATCAGAGGAGGACAGGGCGGATGGTGCTGCTGAAATGTGACAGTCAAGTCTCTGTTGAGATGAGATGGCTGTGATCAAGTCTTTGAATTGTGTAGTGATTGCAGGTTGTTTTGATGCCTGGTCCACAGCAGCAGGCTGGGAATACTGTAGGTGGCTGGTAATTGCAGGGAGCTAAGAGGTCACCGCTGCTGCTTTGCTCCTGGCATAAGCATTATTCATCACAAGCGACAAGGTGGGCCACATCATAAATAGGCTACCAATTAATTGTTCGCTCACATGGTACATAGCTCGAGTTTGACATGACAGGGCAACGTGCTGTATAGTCACAAAAAGTTCCAATTATGTTGCTTATGTTGCTGTTCTGAGGCTGGTTTATGTTTATTATAATTATAACACAGTACAAGGCCTTGCAGGAGTTTAGCCGTCTAGAATTTGGTCTGTGTGGGAGTCTCTGTGTGTGTATGTGTGTGTGTGTGTGTGTGTGTGTGTGTGCGTGCGTGCGTGCGTGCGTGCGTGCGTGCGTGCGTGCGTGCGTGCGTGCGTGCGTGCGTACGTACGTGCGTGCGTGCGTGCGTGTGTGTGTGTGTCCTAAACCACCTCCCAAACCAGTATCCTATGGTGTCAGTATCCGGGTCAGTATCATGGTGTCAGTATCCTGGTCAGTATCATGGTGTCAGTATCCTGGTCAGTATCATGGTGTCAGTATCCTGGTCAGTATCATGGTGTCAGTATCCTGGTCAGTATCATGGTGTCAGTATCCTGGTCAGTATCATGGTGTCAGTATCCTGGTCAGTATCATGGTGTCAGTATCCTGGTCAGCATCATGGTGTCAGTATCCTGGTCAGTATCATGGTGTCAGTATCCTGGTCAGTATCATGGTGTCAGTATCCTGGTCAGCATCATGGTGTCAGTATCCTGGTCAGTATCATGGTGTCAGTATCCTGGTCAGTATCATGGTGTCAGTATTCTGGTCAGTATCATGGTGTCAGTATTCTGGTCAGTATCATGGTGTCAGTATCCTGGTCAGTATCATGGTGTCAGTATCCTGGTCAGTATCATGGTGTCAGTATCCTGGTCAGTATCATGGTGTCAGTATCCTGGTCAGTATCATGGTGTCAGTATCCTGGTCAGTATCATGGTGTCAGCGCAGTACAGGCTTAGTGGCAGCTCTGTTTAGTATTGTCCATTGAGTCTCATGCCATAGTCCTTGTTTGGCTTTGATGATATCAAGGTCACTCAGGCACACAAACATCTGGGCTGCCTGCCAAACACTCTTTATTCTCAGGAATTCTGATATAGGCAATTCATTTAATATTTGGCAATCAATTATAAATCTATTTAGGACAATGACTAATCATTGCATCCGTTTTTATAAAATGTATTTTCAAAAATACGTATTTGTATCTCAAATACATTTATTTATCTGATCAGTATTTCGTATTTTTTGTGTATTTTCGCCCATCTTTGCTCGTGTCCAATCCGGTGCACTGTCTGCTTCATACTAAACAACTAAAACCCCTCACAAAATATTCAGAAACGTAACTTTGGTCGATTACTTCTCCCTTTCAATACCAATTGGTATTGTATTTGATATAATTTTATCGAATTACGAATGGACCCCAGGAAGACGCCACATTTGTCCCTTCAGGATAAGGCCTGTGCAATAGGGCATGTGGAAGCAAGCTGTTTTGGCATTGGCAGAGTGGCAGCATTATTTCCCTAGGGCTCCACACTAGGTTCTTACTGCCTTGCCTGTTTTACTGCTGTTTTATGCTCCTTGCTATTGTTTTTTATTGTCTGAAGGCCACTGTGTTTTTGCTTGCTTAATTGTTACTTTACGTTTGTGTTCTGTTGCCCTGTAAAGCACTTTGCGTTGCATTTTATGACATGAAAGGTGCTATTATTATTAATAATAATAATAATAATAATAATTATTATTATTATTAATATTAATATTATTTGGTGTTGGCCCTGGTACCATTTGCTGGCAGGTGTGTGCCAATCACAGGCGTGACACATTATAACTTTTTAAGAAAATCGGATTAAAATGCTTTTTTATCGAACAATACTTATAACAATATTTGAAATCTGAACGTCTATGTAGACGTTAACGTAGTAAATGGAGCAAGTGTGCAAAACAGGTTGAATCCTTGGCTTAATGGTTAAGTGGTTAACCACGGACAGGTACTGATTGGACGGACAGACCATACATTTGGGGGACGGGACATACATACACTACATACAGAAGACATATGGCTGAACATAAAAATGTATTCCTACATACTGTATATTTCTATCATGTTTCATAACATAACAACCTTACCTAACCTTCTTGTCAGAGGTCTAACGGTACAGCATAGTTTCTATTGGTCTGACAGTGTTAGCTCTGACACCTGCTGGGACAATATGAGCCATCCATAATGGCTCGCAAAAAATAGCATGACATAATTCACTATTGATTTGTTCTCTTGGCTGGCTGATCTTCATTTCACGTCATTGGAGTATGGAGAGCTGAGAGGTGCTGGCATAGATCAACAGGTGCTGCCAAGACAAAATAAAAATGTTGTTAAATGAGCGTGCAGTCCAGTGTATTGTGCACTGCACTGTGACATGTGGTATTCTTTTGGGGTCAAAGTTCATTGATGTATGACTGACTTTAATCCCAACATTTAAGACACTTGTAACACAATAGGGTTTTCTATAGCAGATTTGCCCTCAGCAGCGAAGCACTTTCTGATAATCAATGGAATATTGGATCATATTACAGTGTCTGTTTATCTTGATAACCTGTACTGTATGTAAATTGCATTTTAGTTTCGCTGTCATAATTCCCATACATCACATAGGCATTTAATCGATTAGCTAAGAGGTCCCCAGAATACCTAACTAAGAAGTTCCAATTGCATTCAGAATAGGTGAAAAAGTGATGCGGAGTATTCCAATTCCTATGTACGATAGCACAACAATAACCATAGCATAACAATAACCACATTATATATACAGTCTATAATTAGTCCCCTAGGGCTCCACACTAGGTGACCGAAAATATCCGACCTACATTGCAATGGGACGCATTGTGAGCTGATAGCATATAGTGTTCATGTGGTTAACACATATTTCCATAACATTTCAAGGTTAGCCACATTGCCCAGACTGTTTACACAGCTTTTGCCAAGTGCATAATGAAACCTTGAAGCAAAGGATTGATTCCATGCTCACAATGTGTTTCCCCTGACAGATGCAGCACCCCTACAATTAACCCCTGTGCTCAGACTGGCCAAACCTCTGGTGTCACTGGGTCTCCCTGTCACCCCTACGCTGCCATACCTGCCAACGGCATCTCCAAACAACACCGCCACATCTCCAGCCATGGAGTCTACCTCAGCCGTCGGAGGGGAGGACGATGGATCAAAGCCTGGCTCGCCTTCAGACCAAGGTTATTATAGTTTTGCATTTTGTCATTAGTATTTATTTTTAAATGTAAGAGTTTTAGTTTAGTTGTAGTTTTTCATTGTAATATGGGGTTATCAGGGGTGAGATTCAACAAGCTCAGAAAAAATATTATATTTCAAATTATTTTAAATTATTATTTTCACTATTTGTAAAGAAAAGAATATTGGAAGATTATTAGTTTATTTTGTAAAAAAAGGAAAGGAAACACAATTCAGTTAGTTATCTTTTAGTTGTCGTTTTTTGTGTGTTTTATTTGTATTTAATTTAACTCAATTCTAGTTTAGTTTAGTTTTCTTTGTTAATTTTAGTTAACTGTAATAACCTTGCTTCAGAGCCAGATACGGAGCCAGAGGCCAATGGTGAAGCAGAGGCGGACAACGAGACAGAGGAGGAGAAGGCTCGACGTCTTCTATACTGCTCGCTCTGTAAAGTGGCTGTTAACTCTGCATCCCAGCTGGAGGCTCACAACAGCGGTGAGAGACACGTCCTGACATTTCTGCTGTGTCCCTGCGGCTTGTGAGCCAAGTCACTTACCCTTTAATGGGTTTTTGCAGGGGAGTTTCTTCTTGGCAGTAAAGAGCATTTCCAATGAAGAGTTGTTTATCAATTGATTTTGAGTTTCTCTACTCTCTGCACAGTAAAGATTGTATTGTTAATTTAACACTGAGATTGTACAACTGTGCCCATTTTTGTTACATTACAATTTCTTATTACAAAAGGATTAATTAACTGAGGATATTATTGATTGTTGCAGAGCTGTCTGAACAGAGGACAAAACGATTCAGTGTTGAAAAAATAGCTCACAGCTCGTGTTAAATAAATATTTGTATGCTTTTTACACACTTGTTTTCATTTCTCATTACTGCTGGTCTTTGCTCATGAGATCAGTGCAGTGAAGGCTAAACCAAACTGTAATTTCTGCCGTGTGTCTCTAAAGGAGGCTAGCCGTCTATAAGATTGTCTGCCTGGAACGTTCAGTGGGCAAATGTGTCATGCCATCTCTTCCAGGAGTTCAACTTATATTAATACCGCACGCACGCACGCACGCACGCACGCACGCAAGCACGCACGCACGCACGCACGCACGCACGCACGCACGCACGCACATACACACACACACGTTTTAGGTTTACTTAAATGTTTAGCTTTTTATAACGGATGTCAGTGGGGCTCCGATCGGGCTGAAACCATACCCAACTTTTGAGATGACTGATTACATCCATAATAAACTAGGAATGAAGGCTATGACCAACTAGGAAACACTGGGTGCAATATCAAGCATGTGATCCAATAATGAGGTTAAAAACCTTTTTGTGAAATAAATAAAGTCTGCACACTGGCTCTCGGCTCCACTTTTTTATTGCTGCTTTCTAAACAGCAATAAAAAAGTGGAGCCGAAAGCCAGCGTGTAGACTTTATCTATTTCACTGTTGATCTGCAGTTTGTCCAGTACCTGCGTTTTGTTCCTTTTGGTTTTCTTATCATAAAATGTGGCTTCCGCATCACTATTTTATTTGTATTTATTGTGTAGGTACGAAGCACAAGACAATGATGGAGGCCAGGAGTGGCGTGGGCGCAATCAAGTCCTTCCCTAGGCCAGGGGTCAAGAGCAAATTAACCCCACCCGTCAAATCAACAACAGGCCTGCAGAACAAAACATTCCACTGTGAGATCTGTGATGTCCATGTCAACTCAGAGACCCAACTCAAACAGGTGTGTCAACTTCAACTCCAACTTCAAGTTTATTGTCATGTCACAAGTTTACAGGTTTAAAATCGGTGACATTCTTTTCTTTACAAGCGCCAATGATTTGCAGTCATAGAGAGAATAGAGAAAGAAACATCAAAGTCAGATAACAATATCAGCTATACATGATATGGTACATACGTATATAGAAATGCTGCCCCTACCAGTCTTTTAACCCTAGACAGTCTATCACTCAGCACTTAGATTTATTACCGGGGAAAGCTACAGCATCCTTTATGACAGGGTAGGTTGGTCTTCCCTCTCGAGATCTAGGGTAGCTACCATCCTACATCACTTTGCTGCTAGACTGCTGGGGGGGAAAAAGCACTCACCATCCATCTTCAACCGCTTATCCGTAGTCGGGTAGCAGAGGCAACAGATCCAGACTTCCCTCTCCCGAGCAACATTAGTGACTTCCTCCTGGGGGATCCTGAGACGTTCCAAGGCCAGTGAGTCGATGTGTTTCCTCCAACTGCGCCTTGGTCTGCCCCGGGGTCTCCTCCCAGTGGGACGTGCGTTGAGGACCTCCCTAGGGAGACGCCAGATGCCCGAACCACCTAAGCTGGCTCCTTTCCAGGCGAAGGAGCAGCGGTTCTACTCCGAGTCTCTCTCGTGTGACTGAACTTCTCACCCTATCTCTAAGGGAGATGCCAGCCACCCGTCGAAGAAAACTCATTTTGGCCGCTTGTATTCGCGACCTTATTCTTTCGGTCATGACCCACACTTCCTGACCATAGGTGAGAGTAGGAACGAAGATTGCTCGGTAGACAGAGATCACTCACCAGCACTCGCCAGCACTCACCTCAAGTGACTGGCTTGCCTGTTATTGTAGATTTGTTTTTATGTTTTATTTCTGCATATGTCTTAATTGTTGATTTTGTGTGTGTAATCTCAGCAGCATTGCAAATGAGGGTGAACCTCAATGCTCTTTTCGAGAATAAATAAAGGTTTCAATCAATATACTTACATGTACTGTATATCCTCCAACGATACACTGGGCGGTCTGCACCACCCTCTGTACCGCCTTGTGGTTGAGAACGGTGCAGTTCTCATAGCAGGTGGTGAATGATGCAGCAAGTAAGGATGTTCTCATGGTGTTGTTGTAGAACAGCCTGAGGATGGTGCTGGATTTCTTCAGCCGTCTGAGCTGCACATGGTTGGGTCCAGACTCCAGACCTAGATCTCTGAGCTTTGCGTCTAGCTATGCAGGAAGTATTGTGTTGAATTCCAAGCTGTAGCTGTCAGGTGAGAAAGGGTGGTGTGAAGAGCCATGGCAATTGTGTCGGTGGATCTATTTTGACAATAAATTGTGGCAGGCAGCATGAAACAAATGTAGTCCCTCGTCAACCTCTCAAAGCATATTTGCTGACAATTGAGGTGACAGAGACAGCTCTCCAGTCAGTCAGATACGTTAGAACTTGGAGTGCTTGGGGACAGCCATAATGGTGGATTGAAGCCTGCGGGGACCACAGCCTGGGAGAGGGAGAGGTTGAAAATATCCACAAACACTAGCTCCCACCAGCTGGTCCACACATGCTCTGAGGACACAGCCTGGGATGCCATAAGTGTGTGTGAGAGAGAGACTATAGGGACAGCATGTGGGCGTGTGTGTGTGTGTGTGTGTGTTTGTGTGTGTGTGTGTGTGTGTGTGTGTGTGTGTGTGTGTGTGTGTGTGTGTGTGTGTGTGTGTGTGTGTGTGTGTGTGTGTGTGTGTGTGTGTGTGTGTGTGTGTGTGTGTGTGTTTAACTTGTTGTTAGCTCTTCTTGCACTCTTTATTCTATCCCTTTGTTTGCTGTGATTGATGTTTGATGTTATCTATGCTGCTGCATTGTCTGAAGGAAGCCAAACAAAAATAAGTTTTACTCTTATGTACCTTGCATGTGATGCACAAGATGTAACGATAAAGTACAACCTGGAACCTTAAACATTGACCTCACCCAGTGAATGAATAGTTTATTTCGGTGCTCTACATTTACATGGTAAGTGGTTCATCATTTGCATTTACGTTTTTACAAAGAGGTGGCACCGAAAAGGTCTAGGCTGAAGCCGAAGCTTATTTTGCCTAGCCTTTTTTAAGAAAAGAAACAAAATACAAAGTTAATACAAAGAAAATAAACAAAATACAAAGGAAACAGAAAAAATAAATAGAGCATTCTACTCGTAGCGCTGTTCCTGGCTTGAGAGCTTTAACTTGATGAACTCTTTCATTCTGTCCTCATTGGCTCCAGGCCCACACCATTATTATTCCAATTAAACGTCTGTCAGTATAACAGTATATTTCTCATGAGTCATGACAGTGTAGTTGAAATCTCTGGAAAGGAATTTGTGTTGAATCTTTGGCACATTCCATCCATCAAGTTTTATTTTATTTTATTTCAGGCAGACAGGCACTATGTTAAGTTCAGCTGTGCTTAAGTCAGCGGCAGCGCCAGCCTTGACATTTCTTACTGGCAGATTATATACATTTTTAATTCAGAGACTTTGAGTGAGCACTTTTATATGGCATCATCCTAAATGAAGACAATTAACTTTGACACGTTTCAGTTTCAGCTTGATTCAGTCCTGGAAGAATAGGAAACATGTTATTAAATCCATTTTAAACACTATATGAATGTCTGACTAAATGCCATTTTCCTAAATCTGTCATTGCTCATTGGCATGTGCCCACTAAATTGTTAGACTTATACATATTTCCTACATACTGTGTGTGTGTGTGTGTGTGTGTGTGTGTGTGTGTGTGTGTGTGTGTGTGTGTGTGTGTGTGTGTGCGTGCGTGCGTGCGTGCGTGCGTGCGTGCGTGCGTGCGTGCGTGCGTGCGTGCGTGCGACCGTGCGTGCGAGCGTGCGAGCGAGAGATGCGAGAGAGAGAGAGAGAGAGAGAGAGAGAGAGAGAGAGAGAGAGAGAGAGAGACATATTTTAGGGATTTAGCCATGGTTCTTATCCAGAGTGGGAATGTTGTTGCTTGCAGAGCCATTTCCACAGAATTCATGGCTTTTGGTGGAATAATATATTATATATATATATATATATATATATATATATATATATATATAGCTTGAGAGCTTTAATTTATATATCTCTGCCAGGAAATCATTCTTTAGGCCCTGTGTGTGTGTGTTTGTGTGTGTGTGTGTGTGTGTGTGTGTGTGTGTGTGTGTGTGTGTGTGTGTGTGTGTGTGTGTGTGTGTGTGTGTGTGTGTGCGTGTGCGCGCGTGTGTGTGTGTGTGCAGTCGCGCATGCATACAGTAACAATTGCACTCGCTCTGACAGTGCACATCAACTTGAATGTTGTATACCTACTGCATTATTTGTCAATATACCGTATGGTTACAACCGAGTGGCTCTAATTAAGATGATTTGGTGTTTGATGCAGCTTGTTATTGTTTAATTCTCAGCACATCAGCAGCAGACGTCATAAAGACAGAGCTGCAGGTAAACCAGCCAAACCCAAGTACAGTCCCTACAGCAAGCCACAGAAAGGTCTGAGCAAACAACCGGTGAGTTCCAGACACAACATCCACAACATTTTTAATTTAGATAGATACATATCAGCTCAAGAGTAATACCTATTTGTCTAAACACAACACCTACACTGACAAAATAATTGGTAGTAGAAGGATTTATCATTTTAATTTAAGCCCTGATAAATTATCAACATTTCTTTGGAATACAAAAATATGTTGCCATTGATTTACAGTCTGGTACATTTACAGGTACAATAAAAAAGAAAGTCTGAGCCCAGCACTCTAGGCTCACTCTGGTGGTATGCAGTCTTGGGTCAAATACTATTTCAATTTCATTATTCTTGTTTGATTAATCTGTAAGGGGCACCAACCATGAGTGGAGGTTTACCCAGTAGAATGTCAGCCGCAGAAGATTATTCTAAATACACCATCGCTCATTTAATTGAGTTTGTATTTGTATTAGTTTGCTCACATCTGATACTGAAGGAATGTTCAAACAAATACTGAAAATGAGTTGAACATGGAGACTTGTGTATTTTGATGCACATTTCCAGTCCATCTTTACCATTGTGTCCTTCCATTCATCTGCACTAGAGCAAATTAATCTTCTATAGCAATGATTCCCAACCTGTGGGCTGCGGCCCACTAGTGAGCCGAGAGGGTTTTACACGTGGGCCTCCAAATAATTGTCAAAACACAGTAAGATTTGAATGATAATATAACATTAATAATATTTAAAACGTACATTTAAAATCTCGAAAATGTTGTTTTCATAGTAATACCATTAAATAGCTATAAAGTATACTACATTGGTTCCATTGATCCAGAACACAATTGATTGACTGATCATTAAAATGCACATGGCCCACCTGACCATTAAACACGGCAGCCGATAAGTCCACGAACGCTGTCAAGATTTTTAAGTGATTTTCAACTGTTCATATGATCACATCTCAGCTGTGGTGGTGTGTCACTTGAGAAAAATAGGTCATTCTAACGCTAACAACCAAGGTGCAGTCACTGCTGCGTCTGGTGTGTTATTAGACCTTGCAAAACAGGACACCTCTGCAACTCAAATGTTGGGTGCCGTGTTGAACACAGTATGATGATTAACCACTTAAAACCTCTAGACTTATTAAACTGGACCTGAGTTCGTTCTGAGAGCTTATTTCCATCTACACAACATCTCTTCACCAACAATAACCAGCAACACGTCACATTGCGACACGTTGTAAGCTTAATGTTCCCCCCAGAATATTCAAATAATAAAACAATAACAGTTTAGCTAATATAAGCATGTGCTCTTACTGAAATTGACGAGAAGTAAACCTTGCCCATTTGGTACTACTTCAAGCAGATTGAAATAAATGCAAAAAAACTAAAACCTTTTTATCCAAGCCTAGAGTAATGGATAGAGGAGCATTGTGGCTGATGTGGAGAAGCAAAGTCAGGCTGTGTGCCTGACTTTCCATCTTAGCTTCCTTGAAATGGCATCCATCACACCCACTGTTGGCTGAGACAAAATGCAGGGGTTAACAGTATGGGGGAAATTACTTCTCTGAAACCCATCATCGACTAAGTTAACGAAGACGAGGATCTTCGATGAGCAGAGAGTAAAGAATGCTTCCCATAGGGTAAAAATGCCTCAGTCAGTGATTGATAGTCCATGATAATTGATGCCATTGCGGTGCTGTGAAACCTGAACTTTTCCATTACTGATACAAAAAATTAAGTCAGATAACTTTTGTGACCTTTGTAGATTTTTGTTTATTTGCTGAGATGGTTTCTTTCTGTTCCACTTGTTTTCCACTTGTTTTTTTCCCCTCATATTTATTTATTATGTATGAATTTGTCTTTTTGCTCTTTATTTTCTCTGTGTAAATAATGATTTCCCTCGTGTTCAAAAGTTATGCTTCAAACTGGATTAGTTTCACACCGCTGGACTTTATCATTAGTGTCCTGAGGTTATGTTTTAAAAGCCAGTTTGCTTATTTGACTATTACACCGTGTCATTTGAGGATGGGAGTGATTTGTTTTGTTTTTATATATCTACTTTCTCCAGCAGGCAAAGTTGACCATTGGAAAGGACATTTGCCAGCCTCTGACTTCACACATCATGCCTGCACACTTGGCAGCAACACTTGCCGCAGCCCTAGGCAACGGCTTCTCCCTCCGCTCCGCACACACTACCAACCACGGCCCAACAACCACTACCCTCTTCCAAGCACAGAGCCTCCAAGCACTACTTCGCCCGGCCCCTGGGCCCATCAGGACCTCCCATCCACAGATTCTGTTCGCCCCCTATTGACCCATCTGATATGGTGCTATGCAGACCCCTTCCATCAAGAACCAACCACAAACTTAACCCCCCCGGGGGGAAGGCTGAGGACGTTTGTTAGAATCCATGAACCTTCTGTATATCTGGGCTACCTTCATCCTCCATCATTCAGTGATGAGTGAAACAAAAGCATTTTGGGGATGCTACTGATTGTAACTTGGCCCTTCTTGGAAGATCTCTCAAGATCCACAGTGTCAGTCCACCATTTGAAGCTAAACAGACTGCAGTCCAGAGGACTTTGAATTGAATTTATTTCTCTAATATATTTCTGATTTGTTATAGCCTATTAAGAACTACCCTTCAATGCGCACATAGTCAAGTCATTTTGTGTGCCATTCTTGTGCCCATGGTCTCTACTGAAACCCTGAACCTGGACCTGTATTTTACCGCAATAATGTATAAGACAAACCCTTGATGAACTATGCAGTGTCAATCCGTGTGCAATGCAAGGCACAATTTCAGCTCTAGCTAAATGTGGTAGGGATGTACTGTACTATGTACTATTTGTAAAGATACAGTGTGGTACTAACATCATTGCTTTAGTGGAGGTTACCATCACTCATAGTTTAACATGCTGTTTATGATTAGAAAACAAGTCCTTTGCTGAATGCACTTTAAAGCCTAATTTATGCTACCTTGACAGTGTCAAAAATAACACTTCATTTTAGATGAAATGATGTTATTTTTGCCAAGCAACACGTCACATGATACTTCGTCACGGAAGCATACATTCGGTTTAAGCCTCTCCTCAGTTGATGTCTACACTAGATGGCTAGACTCTGTATTAGATGGTAAGAGTTTGTGTCGTGTTATCTCTTGCATAATGTGTTTGTATTTGTCCATTCATGCAGTAATTGTGTGTGTGTGTGTGTGTGTGTGTGTGTGTGTGTGTGTGTGTGTGTGTGTGTGTGTGTGTGTGTGTGTGTGTGTGTGTGTGTGTGTGTGTGTGTGTGTGTGTGTGTGTGTGTGTGTGTGTGTGTGTGTGCGTGCGTGCGTGTGTTTCATGTGCGCACGTCAACATTTTTTGTGAATCAAATCAATTAATTGGTGAGACATGTCTAATTGGGACAAAGTGTATGTTCTGTTCCCAGTTTGATGTTACTACAATTTAATAAGGTTAAGGTTGTAAGAGAGTGAATGAAGCAGTCAATGTAGTGTGCATGAGTGCGTTTGTGTGTGTGTGTGTGTGTGTGTGTGTGTGTGTGTGTGTGTGTGTGTGTGTGTGTGTGTGTGTGTGTGTGTGTGTGTGTGTGTGTGTGTGTGTGTGTGTGTGTGTGTGTGTGTGTGTGTGTGTGTACAGAACAGAAGTGATTGTAAGCTTGCCATCCATCATAAGCCATCCTAGTAGATATCTAGCACACATTATCACTGACAATGTCTTGGGTCAGAGGGACCACTAAGGCTTGTGTATATTACCTGTCAATGTGTATAAGGTGAACAATTTCAAATAAAAGAGTCCTACTTTGTTAATTTTTGGTTATTCCGTGTAGATCAATGGCAATTGTACCATCAACTTTAGAGGTAGATATCTGTGGTAGACATCCACACTCAACGCATGTATACTCGGTCTCCACTAGGCCAGGTAGCTTATTGTGGGGCAGCAAAGAAAAAAGAAAAGAAAAATGCAACATGGTGGAAAACAGGTCAGATGGAAACGTTGAATAGAAAGAAGAGAAGCGTTGCCGTGGTCCGTGCGGTTGTGAACTGTAAACAGGTGCTCGTTGGCGAGGGTTTGATAATGAGAATGCAAAAAGAGGTCCAAGGCACTCTGCTGCAGTCAAGTACAAAAGCCTTTATTTAAAGCGGCATGGCAAAGAGCATTAAAAAGACAGACCTACGCGTTTTGGCTATACAAGCCTTCGTCAGGGCCCAACTCCCATAGTTATGACAGTACAACATGACGTCATTATATAGCGACCACAGGTAAAACATCATGATTTAAAACACTTGGGAGAGAGTGAGATTGTTCTCCCAATTGTTTTCAATCATGATGTTTTACCTGTGGTCGCGATAATGACGTCATGTTGTACTGCCATAACTATGGGACCCTGACGAAGGCTTGTCTAGCCGAAACGCATAGGTCTGTCTTTTTATTTTATATTCTTTTATGGAGGGACAGACAGTAGGCTGACAGGAAATGGGGAGAGAGATGGGGGAGTGACATGCAGTAAAGGCCGTCGGGATCGGGAGTCGAACCCGCGGCACACTGCCAGACTGGATCACCAGCCAAGGTGCCTGGACCGCTGAGCCACAGCCCAGGCTAGGTCTGTCTTTTTAATGCTCTTTGCCATGCTGCATTAAATAAAGGCTTTTGAACTTGACTGCAGCAGAGTGCCTTGGACCACTTTTTGCATTCTCACTTGTCAGATGGAATTGGACGTAGCTTATTTGGGGAGTTGTGTAATTATCCAAGGAATCCAACGGAAATATAATTTGGATTGTCTGGCCTACGGTTCAAGAGCTATAGGACAAAATGGGTGAGCAGTTAGAGGGTATTAACAAACCTTCAATTTGGTTACCAGCACATTGTATACACATGCACGCACACATGCAAAGGTGCACAAACACAGTGTTTAAAACTGGAAATAACATATTTGACAAATGCAGATTCTGTATGTGTCTCAGAAGAATCCCGTTCAACACAATACCATAAGTCATCATCAGACACATTAAACCTAGTTGTTCAGACTCTGAACTTTTCCATGAACCCATAAGCTTATCCATCTATCAACAGGAGTATATATCGTCTCCCAAAAAGCTCCCAGTGCACTCCCTTAACTTGGCTGTCCATCCAGCTTATTTCCAGAGCCCTGCTCCCTCACCAAAACGAATGCAGCAGCCGATGTGATGACCAGGGTAGCAGCTCAGTGAGGGGGATCCCTGGCGTTGCCACCATCTTGCTCCCATTTACCCCCTCCCCTCGAATAATAATCGCAAACATCTGTAAGTGGGATGCGGAGTTCCTCTGTTTGCTGTTCCACAGAGCTATCGGCAGAATGTCATCGACTTACTCTAGTTCTGTCAGAGGGGGATATGAATTTAACACACCCTGAAGCTGAATGTCAGAAAAGAAAGCGTTGGAATGTAGATAGATTAGAGCTGAGTATACACCTGACTTCAGCCCAGGCATGGTGGGGCGGTTCCCAGTTATTGGCTAGTTGATGACTAGCATTGATTGTTGGGTCAGGACTGGAGCTGAAATCGAGCAAACCGTAGCTTTTAATACAGTGGTAGCTACGTTTCAGACAATAGCACAATGAACAGTTGATGAGTTCAATTCTAAGATACCCACCATCTTAGAAATAAGGCAGACAAAATGATTGCTACTATGAAAGTAAACATCACTCTTGAATACTTCTGAGGTTATCAATCTTGAGCCCCCTTCTCCTTTAGTAAGGAAATTTATCAGCGTAATTGTTTTATGGTCCTCATATTAATTGGCTTCAAATAGAATAGTTTTATTCTATTTGAAGCCAATAATAATATGAGGACCATAAAACAATCTAGCAAAAACACTAATAAAGATGAAATCAACAAATTGTGGCACGTTTGAGCCAGGTAAGCTCACTGCACTGCATGCTGGAGAATGTCTTTGAATTAATTCATAACCAAAAGAAAACATTTCACAAAAAGCCGACACATGAAGAAAATTCTCTTTTCATTGTCAATGGCATTTAATGTTTGTGTTGACACAAAAAGCTGATTTGTTCAGACACATATGACCTAAATTCTCCTTTCATTGTCAATGGCAAATGTGACACGTGTTGTGACGAAAAGTTCACTGGCTAACCCCGGACATGCTGACTTGTGATTCAGATCCTCGATTGCTGGAATTGGTGTAGGATTTGTCTGACCACATGAGAGAGGCTACCTTCTTGGAGCCTTTTGGCGTATGGATGACAAAAACTATATGAGCAGAATAGTCTGTGGTAACAAG
This sequence comes from Electrona antarctica, assembly GCF_951216825.1. Lineage (NCBI taxonomy): Eukaryota > Metazoa > Chordata > Actinopteri > Myctophiformes > Myctophidae > Electrona > Electrona antarctica. Next base: position 34,907,334 of record NC_136811.1, on the reverse strand, counting down.
TAGCAAAGGGTGCAATTTGTGAAGAAGCACAGTTGTGTTTGTGTAAGATGTGAAACTTCAAAATATACTACTAAAACTGGCCAATGACACATTTTAAACATTTACACATACATTTATTTTATTTTATTTATTTGACAGGGACAATGCTCATTAATCAACAAGTAATTTTTCAATTTCATGTAAATGGGCCAGAGTTAGCCAGAAGCAAATTTTCATCTGTAGTCCCTGAGCAGGCTCTTAAAAGTGATGATAAAACTATCCATACAAAAACACATACAATACAATACAATACAATACAATACAATACAATACAATACAATACAATACAATACAATACAATACAATACAATACATTACAATACAATGACAAATAAACATGGACAACATGGTAGGCCTACAGGGGACAGGAGAACCACAACCAACCATATTCTGTAGAATAAGAAATATATACAATGTGAGATGTCACTTCTCCCTCAGAACAAATTCAACCACAAAAGAGACAGAGTAGGGCAGGTCTTGAGATAGCCTTCATGTAAAAAAGAATTGACTGCCTGGCCTGGGCCGTGGCTCAGCGGTCCAGGCACCTTGGCTGGTAATCCAGTCTGGCAGTGTGCCGCGGGTTCGACTCCCGATCCCGACGGCCTTTACTGCATGTCATTCCCCCATCTCTCTCCCCATTTCTTGTCAGCCTACTGTCTGTCCCTCTATAAAAAATATAAAATAAAGGTCGGAAGCCGCAAAAAGAAAAACATTTAAAAAAAAAAGAATTGACTGCCTGCTCCAAACACCATAAAAACAGTCATCAATTTATTCTTAGAAATTCTGACATGGGGCCTGGGCCGTGGCTCAGCGGTCCAGGCACCCTGGCTGGCAACCCAGTCTGGCAGTGTGCCGCGGGCTCAACTCCCGATCCCGTCGGCCTTTACTGCATGTCACCCCCCATCTCTCTCCCTATTTCCTGTCAGCCTACTAAAATATATAAAATAAAGGCGAAAGCCAAAAAATGTCTCCTGTAGTTTAGGTTAATCCAAAAAAATGACAAGAGTCAAGACTAGCCTGTGCAAGCTGATGAGAACACGCATCAGAAACACAACGCTGTGTGGTGCAGTCACCACCCTGGGTGAAACACCCTGTTCTAGCAGCCCCCTGGGACCCCTCCTCACATTGGTTTAGTTTGGATTTTGATTGTGTTTGGTTCATGTTACACATAGTTTAGATTGGCACATACAGTTATAGCACCCAACACCCATCCTTCACTACTGACTTGATACCTCATAGTTGTCTTACATACTGTACAATAATTGAGTTATATAATAAATGATTTGTTTATGTATACTGTTATTGTGCGGACATCCTTTCTTTGTTGTGATCCTGAATTATTATTCATTATTGAATTATTGAAAACAAAAAAGGACTAGTGTGTAATAGAGCTGAGCCGCATGTAGCCTATTAACTGCTCTCCTCCCTGTTGTTCATTACAGTTTAATAACAGGGGGCCTTCTGTCATCAAAACTGGTCAAAAGTTCATCGCTTAGTTATTTTCAGCTGTTGTTCCCTTCCTGTCTTAAGGCCAGTTGGAAGAAGAAGAAAAACCAACCCTAAAGGTTAATTCACACAGGCAGGATGTTTTCACAGAGTGAACATAAACTGACTGCATGAGGCAAGAATTCCCTCGAGACAACAGAGGGCAACTCCAGGCAACTAGCTTGCATGTCCATGTACATACAGGCTTTGATTCAGCTTTATGATAAATGTCTCAATTAACATACCAGACCATAAGGATTTGACATCTTTATTCCACTCAGACATGCAGTTTACAATGAGGTAAACACACCCTCGCCTCAACCCTGCCCTGGGGCAGAGTGTCTTTTGAAACATAGTTTTGTGTGTATTTTTTTAAAAGGACACCTGCATTAAACGGTCCAGGGTTTTACAGTTTTACTGCCTTTCATGTATTAGCAGAGTGCTTCCAGGTTCACATTTGCTACTGTGGGGAGGCATATTTGCTCTGGGTAGGTCATTATTTACTGTAGCTCAGCAATTCTGTTCAAAACAACTGTGATTTATTCAAACTCTTACCAACCCATGCAGCCAGAAGGCCATAATTTTAGAGCAGAATTTAATTTTCAAAGTGACACAGCCACATGCACCACCCACCCATTCACCCACTTGGATCTCTTCGTTTTACTACTACATTTAAGGATGCAATCAAAAGTTCTAGTCCACTAACATACCATATCTGTTATGATGGTCTGGTCTGTTTAATGTATTAATTCTGAACTATTATAAATGCTGTCCCAATGATTGGGTATAAAATGTTGTGACAGCAGCTTTGTAACACATGCAACTGAATTAGAATTTTACCTGAATTTTCTGAGTACACACGCACATGCGCACGCAAGCGCACACACACACACACACACACACACACACACACACACACACACACACACACACACACACACACACACACACACACACACACACACACACACACACACACACACACACACACACACACACACAGAGATATAGCACATGAGACATAGCCATCATTTTATATATAAATATAGTAATATACCCAGAAATGAATAATACAAATTCCATACCTATCTGTACATATGTGCTATGTGTACATTTATTTTGGGGAAAAAGATACCCCTTTGGTTGTACAGCTATACAGCCTGTAAATAAGCTAAGAGAAACCCAACAGCTTTTTCCCTTTCTTGTTTTTTCTTGGAAGAAAATAACATGATGGGAACTACAGTATTCACAAAAATGGTACAGTATGTGATGTGACAATAAAGTTAATTCTGATTCAGATTCTGATATATCCTCAACACCACTATGGCACATGGCCCAACAAACATTCTGGTAAAACCCAGTCTCAAATAAAACATGGGAAGGTACGTGGAAAAACAGTGAAAGATTGTAGGTTAGGTTATATCATATGTAGTTGTCCTCCTACAATAGATCACATAATACATCTGGTTAGTGGTTACCCCTCATTCATTACATTATACTAAATATAGCAAAATGACAAAAATACAACAAAATACCAAAACATACCCAATCTGCTCAAGGCTTCCATGACCAGAAGCAGCGAGTGCATTCTCTGGCAGCGGCAGCAGCCACGGCGACGCCGCCAATTGCCGACAACAGCCGTGGCAGTGTTTCCTCTGCCGTGGCAGTGTTTCCTCTGCCACCGGCAAAGCCTCCTAATCTACCACAGACCGGCGGCTGCCGGCACCTGCCGCTTGCCAACCACAGCCATAGTGGTTGTGGATGTGGTTAACCCAGGAAAAGACCTGGATGCTCTGGAAATACAGAGGATAACAGTTGACTAACATTGTCCCCATGTCAAAAACCCTCTTAAAACCCATTCTTCTACCCTTTACTGACTCCGCCAGCATCCCAGCTCCCCATCCAAGAAATAGATAATGGATAGTGTACTTTGCAACACTTTTATCTGATGACAGCTGATCTTTTCATCACAATAGTGAACAGTTTGTGATACTACTTTGGAAGTAGTATCACAGCTCACTCATGTGAACTTCAACATGAAGTACCATATACCACAGAACATATAATGCTGGGGGTGTCTTGTGAGTCCGTTTCTGTGGACACTTTAGACAGTGTTAGTATCTTTCTGCAGAGGTTGTTTGATGACCCTCATTTGCATGTGAACACAATTGACCTAATCGTCCTATGATCTCCTTGACCAGATGATGACCACATCAATAATATGGAGCCATTAATTATCGGCTCAAGCAGATGTCACTCAAGCGAGTCGGACACTTTGACCCTGATGAATAAGCCAGAGCTATAAACACATGGAAGAGCGTGTCTGACCAGGCGGCTCCGAGCACTCAAGTGTGAACACATCTGAAGGCTGCAATAAATTATATGGACAGGGAACTTGTAAAAGGCAATCGTTCCATATCAGTGACGGAACAATATATCAGCCTACGCCCTACAGGATAGTACAAATGCCTTTACTTTCTCCATTTTACCTCAAGTGAATCAAATCTGAGTGGCAGTTGAAGACTTTAATTGCTTTAATCTGAAACATATGGAGAAAGTGTGAGCTGGATGTAGTGAAATAAAGATCAACAGGCATTAGGCTAGGTGCTGCTGGCTAGAAGGTCGCAGTGTCCTCATATAACCTTCTCTCAGCCCTGTGAAGAAATGGAAAACTTGGCATGCGATTTCATCTTGTAGGCTGTATGCTCATGGTTAAAGCTTATATCAACATCATTTCAGTGAAATTATATTACAGTGGTTTTAATGGCTGCTTGAAACAAATGTTTTGTGTAAAATTGTTTTCTGAAGCAATTTCAGACATTTCTTGGTTAAAAGGTTAAAAAAAAGAAGAGCTGTGCTCAGTATAGCACAATGCTGCCAGGAAGCACAATGTAATGAGGCATGATGTAATACAGTAAAATAGTGGTGTGTATACCTACTGTATGCAGTTACATATCTGCACTGTACAGCCATGAAGGTGTAGCACCAGTTGTACAGTACACTGTCTACTGTCTTACTCCCTCTCTCTCATACACATTCATTGTCAACCTCTTTCCATCTTCCTCTCTGCTTGGCCAGTTGTTGGCACTCTACAGACACTGTAAATGGGCCTGTTGAAGACTGAGTCAGACAGACTGAGTTGAATGTGAACAGACATTAAGACTCATAATTTGTGGGTTTTGGTGTATGCTGTATGTAAATGTATGCGTATTCTAACATTGGCTTGCACTGGAAAACCTGCAAGTTTGCATTTGTCTATTTCCGGCATCCCAATAAGCTGGAGAGACAGGAGCGTTGTAATTGGCTTCCAGGCTTGGTAGCAGTGGAACGCTTATTCCAAAGACTGGAGGCACGTTTACTCCATGGTTATAATTGAATTAGTTGTCTTTGAAAATATGTGATTATGTAGTTATTTGGCCTAGCAGCATGTAGAAGAAATATGATTCTGATCGGCCTAGTGGTATGTGAGATTAGCGGTGGACAGACAGAGAGGCGTAGGCAGGCAGGCAGACAGACGCAGGCAGACAGACGCAGGCAGACAGAGAGGCGTAGGCAGGCAGACAGACGCAGGCAGGCAGACGCAGGCAGACAGACGCAGGCAGGCAGACAGACGCAGGCAGGCAGACAGACGCAGGCAGACAGACGCAGGCAGGCAGACAGACGCAGGCAGGCAGACAGACGCAGGCAGGCACACGCACGCACGCGCGCACGCACGCACGCACACACACACACACACACACACACACACACACACACACACACACACACACACACACACACACACACACACACACACACACACACACACACACACACACACACACACACACACACACACAGACAGGCACACACACACAGGGCCTGCCCTAAAGCATGATTTCCTGGCAGAGATAAATGTTAGTGCAGAGAGATCATTAATTACCACTTAAGTCTGATAAAACCTCTGGTCATTTTATTCAGTGAATGACAAGCTACAACTAACCTTCTAATAACAACATTTTTGTTGTTGTATGCAGATATTAAGGAGAATTTCATTAAATAATTTGACAATATTGAACCAATTATATTTGTCAATATTGAGAGTAACTTCAGCTCATGTCTAGTCTACAGCTAATACCAATTTATAGCATGCTGTCCCTCAGACTTCACTGGAATGCTGCAACCATCATAGCACCATGAGGAAAATAACCATAATATATTCAGCCGGTAGAGTTATCACCGTAATGAGACTGTCATGGCAGCGACATCCCAGGGTTGCTGTTGACAGGTGAGACAGGTGACACGTGCCACTGGCTATGGAGATCACAACAGGCATCAGAAATGACTTTCAGGAGGTCTCACCTTGTGTTTTTCTTTCACATATTAAACACAACCAGGAAGGAAGACTGAGGGACAATGGCCCATTTAAACTCTCCAGTGATATTGATATTTATTGACAGTAAAGGTGGCATGTTTTGTGAGTGGTCCCTAATCGAATTAGGCTACGTACAGTATAAAGCTGCTGGCCTTCCAATTTGATGCCAATAGACATACCATAGCAAAAAAGACAAAAACTGTGTTTGAAAACCTTTGGTGCGTACAATAAATTGAATTGGTGTAGGGCAGGCCTATGATAAATTGAAGAAAAGGGTATGAACTCAAAAGTAGAGATTTGGGATCAGAGACAGAACTGATACCATAAAGCATTGTTACAGTCTAAGTCTAATCATCTCTATCCATGTGCATTAGGCCTACAATTCTATACACAATGGAAATGGTGATAGTGGGGTTTCCAGTGAAATTACTAAAATAAAAATTCACAATCAAAGAAGTAATCCCCCCCAATATATGTTGTGCTATAGTAAAGAAGTCTTGGTCTGTACTCTGTTAAATGAATATATCAGATGGTATCCAGTAGTGTGCTACTGCCTCCCTATGGCTAAACGAGTAAGGACACACTGAGTAACATAGGTAAAAGCCACATTCAAAACCAGTGACATTTTTGGCAAGTAAAATGCTGTAAAGTATAATGTGTAAAGTGTATTTCTTGTAGTAATTCAATGAGATACAATTCACTTAACCTAACTACTGCTGTTGATGCATGTCAAATATACACAGGAATTATGTAAAATAATGAATTATTAATAACAAAACATGGCAGAACCGTTCTGCCAAGTTTTGTTTATAGAACATTCTGAGGAAATCTGCATTGTACCTTAAGAAGAACTTCCCTGCTGGGATTTCCCTAAAGTGTTGGGACTAGGGAGGAAGAAAACACTGAATGTGTGCATTATGTGCTGCTGGCTAGCAGCCCTGCCAATTGCCATTATGGATTATGCAGCCATTCTGCGAACCGTCAGAAGTAAAAGATAATTCCCTTTGCTCCTGGATGAACTCCTGGATGAACATGTTGGACATAGGAGTCACAGGGGTGGCAGTGGCTCAGGAGGTGTGTAGAGCTGTCGCTTGGGAAGCGGAAGGTTTCTGGTTAGACCCTGATATGGCAGCTGACCAGGCAGTCAGCACAAGTTTATCACCCTGTCATTTTACTGCTCCTCTTACCCAGGTCAAATAAAGGCAGGGTATGTGATATATACTGTATAATATAATCAATATACTGTATTTATATTATTATACAGTGTACTATACAGTGTCTCTATAATTTATGGCTTTGGGAGGCAGTAATAAATGTCCATTAATAAAGAATGCCCTTTCAAAGGACAGTTTGAGGTGTATTCCCCATTTAAAGGTCAAAACGTGGCCACAAAAGTGCTTTTGTTGCTAGGGAAATGAGGGAAACAATTCTGTGGGAAGGTATGCAGCAAAATGAAGCAAACAGGAATGGACTTCAATAGCATAGTACATCTGCAATTGAGGACACCTTCTTGTCCAGGCAAGAGTGTCATTTATTTGATGCTCAGATTATTCATTCATGATAAATTCCTTTGTCTTAAGATATTTCTGTAGATCCCTCATTCAGGAATGAGTGTTCTGAAATATTCTTGCTACATGTTGACTCATGCCACAGGGATCAGTGACTAGTGTAGACTAGAGCCTCTAGAGCAGTGATTGCAAGTCCCCCCCCTCCCCCCTAAATACAGATGTCATGGTGTTTTTTTTTCTTTAAAACCTTCAGTATGTTAAGTAACTTAAAGTACATACCATAAAGTACATACCATTAGTTCCATTCCACAATCGATTGATTGATAAATAAATACCGGTAAATCATGCTCTGAAAATGCACACAGCCCATGCACAAATTCGGTGGTGGTCGCAACATTTTCAAGGTTTTCAAGTGGGCCCTGATCCAATACGTTTGGAAACCACTGAGGCTATATCTGTACTCTGTAGCCTTGCTCAAAATCATACCTACACCGACAGGTAACATTATATGGCATATAATGTTACCTAGCATATAATATATGCTGTCCTGTACACACAGTACATCCAGCTCCCTGTGATTCATCCTTCCAGTTAGTGGTTCCAGAATGCATCATACTAGCTGAATAGCAGGGTGGTTGGCAAAACAAACTAAGGCCCAAACTGCACCTATGCAACTCCGTGCAACAAAACAGATTTAAGGTCACATTGTCACACCAATGCAACTGCCATTGGGGATAATGGTTTCATGCAACTACATGCAAAAGGAGTTGTATGCTGAATCATTTGTGCAGGTTGGCCCTACGTCATTGATAGGACCACGAGGTCAGCTCAGGTCACTGACACACAGTAGTGATTTAGTCCGGCAGCCGACAGGCTTCTTTTGTTTAATGTGGGAAATTTGGTATATAGTCTTTTTTATTGGCCATTGCCCAGCAATGTGTCCCTGGGTCTGAGCACGGAAGTAGCGTTGTCACCACCAAGTGTCACTGTTGCGCAGCCTAACATACGTACAGTACAAGCACAGTACACCACCACTCACTGTCAGATGGGTGTTTTTCCTTAGCCAAATGGAAACGTGTCATCTACCAATTGTATTTTTCATGCATTGATTAGAGCAAGAAAAGACATACAACAGACCTAATTTATTGGATTTATTAACTTGTATCCAGACACTCAAACTGATCAGCCCATCACTAGTAATGCTGTTTTACATCATTAAAATTCATTGAACTGTAAGAGACTGCCAGTTAAGTTAATTCTGCTACCTGCTCATAGCTGAAGGTTAGCAAGTTCAACACAGTCCATCATATAAAATTCAAGGGCAGTCATTAATTAAAACATGAATCAACAATTGTGCAATGCAATAAAAGGTCCTCTCGAACACGAATGGACCATCTTTGAGAAAAGTAACAAGACACCAGGGAAGATTCTGTTAATAATACTACATATATCTAAAAAGACCACCACTGATTAACATTTGACCAGTTTGTGACAAGTTCCAGAATGAATAGAAAAAAGAAAAAAGGAGACCTATATCGAACTGTACAATTGTTCGGAATCTCTAGATACTTTTCCTGGTGAGCTTATGCTCTGCAAGCTGTAGTAGAAGAGGAAGAAGACAACATTGCAACATTGCACCCTATAACAACATTAGAGTATATTCTTCAGACTTGTGACAATGGATACTAGTCAGATTTTCTCAGTGTATTGTTGGTATTCCACTCAAAACAAACCGCTGAAGGAAATAAAAATCTGGCGCAAGCTGATTGCTGACCTTAACAGTAACAGTGTGGGTTAACCAAGAAAATAATTAACAGGACTACCCATATATTTAAGTCTTTGCAAGACAATTCACAAAGCAGGATGTTTTAATGTTCCAACAGTCTTAAGTTTTCTTTTGATCATCATAAATCAATTCATTACCCAGTTTAACAGTGCTGTAAACTAACATGGGACTTCTGTGCCACATGAAGCCAATCATAGCCTTGATGATGCAGTCATGAAGCAGTAGCCCAATAACAAATGAAAACTTGTTAAACCAGCTTCCCGTTGTGCCTGTGGCATAATGGCGCTTGGTGTTCCTGCCAAACTGCTCTGTAGCTGAACAGGGCTCCTATACGGTTTCCATTTTTAAACTGCCATATTTTTGCCAGACCTAGATTTCTTGACTTTACTTTAAGATTTTGCTCAATGGTCAACATGTGACAATGTCTTGGCAATATGACTGGGCCATATTCCCTTTAACGTACAGAATTTCTCTGCCTTTACTCTACATTTGAAGAGCAGAAATTATTATTTCCATACTTCTATAAACAGCATAGGAACCCTGGCTGAGGCCCTCCATGCATCTGATGCAAGGAAGGTGGAATTCTAGTTTTGCCAACAATAAGAGCATCTCACAATGGGAATAATTTGGTTTCTTTTGGTTGGATGGAAAACTCATTCCACACACAAAATGTATCAGAGGCAACAGGATTTACAACCAGTCCACATGACACTGTGAACTGATAAAGTGAAGCTAGGCCTTCTCATCAGCAAACCACCCTTGAAAACACACACACCCACCCACACTCACAGACCGACACACTCACAGACTGACACACACACACACACACACACACACACACACACACACACACACACACACACACACACACACACACACACACACACACACACACACACACACAGTCACACACACAGACAACTTCCATAATCGCATACTTGCCTGTCACTTGCTCGCTCATCTCTTTCATAAGGGGTTAGTCTTCCAAATGAATAGATAAAAATGAGTTTTTAGGCCTTGTAGTGATACATGCATCCAATATACTGATATAACTTCTTTTTCTTTTTTTTTGTTTAAAAACAAAATAAAGTAAAGTAAAAAAAAAAAAAAAAAAAAAACATCAACAAAAGTATTAGAAACGCAGCTATACAGAGTCTTTAGCTATTCCAGGGGAGTGAAGTGGAAGGTCAGGTCTGATGTCAAGGATCAGGAGGAGCCCCATATCCAGGTGTTATTCAGTTGGCAGGGGAGAGGTGGAGGAGGGGGTTGTGAAGGAAGGTTGGGGTTAGTTACTGCAGCAGGTGCGGCTGGCGGGCTGGGCTGTCTCCGTCAGGTCCACGCCCCTATTCCGCCCGCTGTTGGCGCCAGCAGCTTGAGGCTCATTCTTGGGTAGCTTCTTTGCTGAAGAAACATGCAGCACGTGTAATACAAAAACACATTTAAGAGAGAGATACATCAACACTGCAGACATATGCCACACAATATGCAATCTGTCAAATCATTGAAATGTAATTTCCTTGTTTGTGAAAGGTAGGCAAGAGAATATTTGTGGTGTTGCAAGCAAACTGGAGAGCTAATAAAAACAAAAAGTTACATTTTCATGACAAAGATTTCTATATTTCTCAGAGTGGCATACAATATGTACTTTCAGTTGTATTGGTGTGGATGGATTACTCATTCAGTCACCCACCAGGTTTTTAAAGCATTTCGGGAGACTTGCTGCTCCGATAAGAAGCCTGCTTTTCTAACCTTCAGGCAATTGCTGCCAATAATTATTGTTTTTTTGAGGAACCTGTCACAACCATTTCAAACATCAATCCCTTTTTCACCAATGACGCAAGAACACTTACCAATAGCCATGAATATCTCATTGACGTTCATAGATGTCTTTGCTGACGTTTCCATAAAAAGCAAGCTGTTATCATCTGCGTATGACTGTGCATCCTGTTAAAAGTCAAACAGATACCATGAAACTACCAAATCCAAAATTTGAATGACAGAGAAATGGTCAATATAATTGAAGGTTTTGCCTGCGGTTTTAGGATTTAGTGAACACAGCTCCATTAAAGATTAAAGTTCTTACTTCTTTGCATTCACAATCACATATCATGATTTATTAATAAGCATTCAAGGGTACAAACCTGAAAGTCCAATGCCCGTTTGTTTGCAAGGTCGGCCTTGTTCCCAGCCAGTGCTATTACAATATTTGGACTGGCTTGTCTCTGAAGCTCTTTAACCCAGTTCTTTGCTCGCACAAATGACTCCTGGCAAACAAAAAAGGGAGAGAATAGGAAGAACTGATTGAGTAATATAACAACGAGGCCCATGTGGAGGAATGATGAGGACCCATCATGTAACACCCAGGCCTGGCTTTAGCTAAACTAGGTACAGGATATATTGTTATACAACTGAGAAGATGATGCTCATGAAATATGCCACTTGGAAAAAGTAAGTTATAGTGAGTGGAGAGTTACTAAAACATTACAGATAAATAGGTCAAATGGAAAATATATCTGTGGCACATTGGGATCAAGTCCTCAGCCTGATGATTTAACATTTGGACCAACAGGGACCATACTGTCCCAAGTTTAGTTCACATGATGTTTTGCTAGTTGGAAGGAATGCAGTAGGTAGTTATGTTTGGATTTGTTCAATTGTCCTTTGAGTACGCCTGGCGTACAACAGATTGGATGTGGACATTATCATCATTCTCAAAACAAAGAAATGATGTTCAGAATTCTTTGTTGCCTTTACACACACACAAAATGGACCAGACACAATCATATCCCCATAATCGTAATCTGTTTGACTGAACCAAAGCCTGGGTCTACAAACAAGACATTTTGATTGTTTTGTGGCTGAGGAGGACTGTTCATAGCGGAGAGTGATGTTGACATTTAATTTTGTGTATCTGCTCATCCTTGGCAAATAATTTGTTCCCGTTAACCCCGATTTATAGGCTACTTGATCAACAAGCTCACAACTTACTTGTTGCATCGCAAAAAATCGCAACACATTATGAGCTTGTATAGACCTTCATACAATGGAATATGAATTAGGCAATAGGCCTTATGTTCAGACCAGGAAGCATCACTGAACTAGAAAAAGTGCCCCACAGGGCCCAGGTCAGATTGTGGCCTCCTGGTGGCGCTATAATAGGCCAATGTGAAAAGGGTGCCATTTCTTCTTACACCTTTGATGGCAATGGATGATTTTAGCCAGGCATTTTGTTCCAAAAATGTGTTTTGCAAAAATCCACTTGTTGGTGGCGCTATAACAGGCCAATGTGAAAAGGGTGGGATATATTCCTCAGCCTAGTAGGAAAGTCTGTGAAAGATTTCATGTAAATTGCATACTGCGTTCATGATTTGAGGCTTTTTGTTCAAAATGGGCCAATCCTGCAAACTTTGAAAGCCAATTAGGATGGAATATGAAATATCGGACAGATCCGTCTTGAGCACAAGACTATAGAGATACTGTGGAACGATTTGCAGGATTTTTGGACATAATCTGGAGGTGTAATATCAAAAAATGTGTTTTAGAAAAGTCAACCTCCTGGTGGCGCTATAAAGGCAGATGTGAAAAATGCAGGTCAAAGGTTTGTCTTTGGCCTCTAGGGAGAGTGCATGCAACGTTTCACACAGATTGCTCTGGAAATTTTTGGGCAAAGGTTCATCGTTGGCATACAGGGAGTGTGTGTGCCGGAGATTAGCTGGTAACGGACGGACACGCGGACAGACGGACGGAGTGCTAAACATACTCTCCCCATGTCTTCGGCTGGTGGAGACAATGAAACCATGAAAAACTAGAAAAAGTGCCCTTCTGGGCACAGGTTTTCACCAGAAGGATAGGAGTGTGTGTGATGTTTGGCAAAAATTGCCCCGTTATAGCACCACCGTGAGGCTGATTTGGAAAAAAATAAATGGCATGTTGTCCTCGGCCTAGTGGAAATGTGCGTGTATAATTTCACGGAAATTGCACACAGTGATTTGTGGCATTTTGTTCGAAACAGACCGATCATGTGAGCTTTGGAAGCCAACCTTCAATCAGGATGGAATATGGGAAATGGTGCAGATCCGTGTTGATCACATGACTATGGAGATAGTGTATACAGAATTGTGTGATGTTTGGATAAAATGTGTACGAGTAATCTACAGAAATGTGTTTTGCCAAAATTGGCCTCATGGTGGCGCTATAACAGGCCGTTGTGGAATATTTGGGGCAGAGGTTTGTCGTTGGCATCCAGGGAGTGTGTGTGCAGTTTGGCATGGATCGGGCCAACGGTGCCGGAGATTAGCTGGTAACGGACGAATGGAGCAACGGACAGACAGACACACATGCGGACAGAGTGCATAACATACTCTCTCCCCATGCCTTCGGCCTGGTGGAGACAATAAGCCAGCTGCAGATTCACCTCGTTTGTGATGTCGTAGACCACAATGGCTGCCTGAGCACCTCTGTAGTACATGGGGGCCAGACTGTGGTAGCGTTCCTGACCAGCTGTGTCCCAGATCTCAAACTTCACTGTTGTGTCATCCAAACATACCGTTTGAGTCAGAAAGGCAGCTGGAGGAGAACAAAGTAACGACAACAGTTATAAACAGATCCTTTGCCACTATTAGGCTACTGTATGATTACACAGAAACGATCCGTCTTGTTTGTGATAAAAACGCGACAAAAATGCCTTCACCGTCTAAACGGTAGGCACATCCGATTAAAACTATTTTTTAATAATATATTTTTTTATTGGCTTACGGTATTCCATATTTTTTATAACTCATGCCTCTCAAAACATATCTTAAACAGCCCAAGATCACACAACTAGACTTAATCAACATACTATTCTGATGATGGTGTTCTCACTTAATTTCATAATTGAGGTCCATTGTGCCTTAGTCCACAAGTAAGTTCCATTTTCTACAGTGGCGTATGGTTCTGCCGGTCTGCTGGTTCTGAAGATTTCATGAGAATAGAGATAGACATTCTGCTGACTTATTTTGGTGATGTCTTTTGCAACAACCTGATGGCTATGTTACATCAGTTACATCTATTGCAGATACACTTACTTGCAGGTGGTGCTTTGAGCGAACATTTGTCTTCTGTTGTGCATTACACTTCTGGTGTTTTGTGCCTTGAAAATTATTTGTGTAAACCCTTCTCGCACCGCTTGGTGTAATCAGCTATGTCTGATTGGTCAATGTGAAGTTGTGAAATTAATTTGACATTAAACAACAGTTGCAGCAGCCAATGTAAAGGGATTTGTGTTAATCGTTCTAAGCCTGGTTCAGCTTCTTTACAACAGTCAAATGATCAAATCAGTGGCATGGTTTTACAAAGAACAGATCCCTATCAATAACAGGTTGTAACTGCTATATTGGAGTGCCATCCCCACAGCTGCAGCAGACAGCAAACCTCACCCCACTGCCATAATCACCTTAATATTACCCATCGCTCATACAAATTATGGCTCACTCACAATTTTCTATTGCAACCTGAATCTGTGACCAGATCTCTTTGCTTGAAAATTGTGGACAGAGGCCGACTGATCAACTGAGTGAGTGGCTTATACTAGGTGCAGGGTGAGGGTAGTGGCAAAACAAACTCCCACATCTTCCTTCTCTGCTTGCTCTTTCCCCTTGAATTACAAGCTAAATATTTTCTACTTTACTCTAATTCACCCCCAATAAAATAAAACAAGGTAACATTAACCTTTTAACCGGCTCATTAACAGAGGGCCCACAGACAGAAGCTACCTCTCTACAGTACATACCTCCAATTGTGCTCTCTTGGAATTCATGAAACTGGCCCTTGACAAAGCGAAGTACAAGACTGGACTTTCCAACAGCAGACTCTCCTAAGAGCACAAGTTTGAACTGGCAGATCTTGTTGCCTGCATTTGGCCCATTGGGTCGTGTTGCTCCTCCTCTACTTGCCATGTCATGCACTCTGGTCTCGTCCTCTGGATGCAGATGTACTGTGAGGAGTCACTCTAAATAACCGACAAGACAGACAAGTGGATGGCAGTAATTAATACAGCGCAATACTGTAAATTAACTAACTATAGCCATTCGAAAATATGATACAAATAAATAAGCAAGGCATATGTTGCAAAAGAGAAAACCATGATTAAGAATTAGTGAACAGAAAATACCAGTAAGCCATACACAATGAGTTGTTACAAGATGGTAATCAGATTGAGAGAGACAACCGGCTACAGCTATACACACCTGCATAATGATGCTAATGTTCTAAATACAATGTAATTACAATGTACTTTCACATACGCTAGCACAATCGGTATTGACAGTATGTATTGTTTTTTTATCTCATTTAACCTGTTTTCCAAGTCTTTCCATTTGCTCTCACTCTACCCTTTCTCTTCTACTAAATGAAGAGACCATGCACAGAAAACATAATTTCACCGACCCACAGCTTTACACATGCATTTCCCCAGTAACAGGCTTTGTAATACATTTATAATGCTTCAACGTACATCACAAGTGTGGCTAACTGTAACAAAGTTGTTGTTTAAACTAAGTTTTGAGCCTGTAGCGTAGACTAAATCCATAGTCTGGAAAAGGGGTACATGTTACAAACTGTTCCCATGCGTAATATGTCATAGGGTTTGATGATATCTGCCAATCACACCAGCAAGTAGAACAAAACAGTTACTATGCCATGCCCAGTTGGTTTAAATCGTGTTACGGACGTCAACTGTGTCTGACCACAAACAGCCACTGTTATGTTGTTGACTGTCTCAGACGAGCAAAACAAGTAGTAAACACTGGCAAGGAAGGTGTTTATATGGCCTTTAAATAATGGCTAAATTGTCTCTTTGGGTCACCAAAACCTTTTAATGTACGTAATGCCACTCCCAGTCGTGTGGATTTAAACATAAAGCGTTCCCCTATACTCCCTTCAGATCGGCTGTTACAACACAACTGTAGGTTTGGGTGTGTACAGCTAACTCATAACGCTAGCTAGCAAAAAAACGGCTACCTGGTTAGCCAACTAATTGCTCAATGCTGTAGGGGCAGTGTGCGTCGCTGACGTCTGCAATCACAAATACACAACACTTAGATTCAAATAACTATACAAAGGCAGCAGAACATATTATGGGCCGCAAACGAGCCATTCGTCTAAATGTCAAACAACGCTGACATGTGTGACCGTTGTACTGTTGCTACTAGCTAGGAGCTAAAAAGAAAAACAGACTCGGCCTAGCTAACGTTGTTTAGCATCGGGAGGAGCCCTCCTGATAGCCATTAGCTAGCTGGCTAATGTTAGCTACTCACCAATTCAAAAGAGGAAAACGAGTGAACTTGGATGATTTACCAATATTATATCAGTGGCACGTCAGTGTTTATTCACAGTTAGATGACTATCTGGCTCGCTGGCGTTAGATTTCATAAGGTATATAGCGATGACTCTCTCCCACTTCTTCCAACTTCCCCTTTTGCATTCTACGAAGGATGATGATGACAGTGATACTACAAGAAAGACACCAAGGATGTGTCCGTGATGTCACTAAGCGTCATCGAGGAAATGAAGGGGAAATGAAAAGGTACTTTAGTAAAAAGAAAATCTTCGAACTTTTAGTTCGAAGATTTCTGATTTCCACAGGAACAGAATAAATACAATGCAGTGTTGTTGTTTTTGTATGGAACATTTTTGCACAATAACATAAACAACATGATTGACTCACAGACGTGATTTATCTTTGCTATGTTTTTCTTATTTGCTAGCCCATAGTTTTGTCTTGAGCTGAGCAACGTTGTATATCGCAACCTGGTCGTAATCTATGGTCGTAACATTTTGGAAAAATTACGTATTTTTCAACTGGGAGAAAATAAATCCTACTTTGTGACGTCACTTAACTATCCTATGTATTTTGTTTTGTCTATAAATGACAGCTCGGAAGACTGGAACTGACATGGCTAGAGGTTTGAAATGAGTGAGTATAGGCCTACAGTATAGAGAGTAGAGTAGACCAATCACAGATTAGTATCTTCCCCAATTAACGTGCATTTACTAAACAAAAAGTGTCTACACAGTCTTAAGAGTAGAATACAAACAATAAAGTATGGTTTCAAATAAATTAGAGGCATAAACTAATTGTGGATCATGGATGAATGCAGGTTTCTTGAAAACGAGAAAAATGTTATGTCATAATGATCCATTGTTGCTTATTATGTTATAAATGTTAAATTTGATCTAGTTTAATCTCTTTAGGTAGTTTTATCCAGGAAAACACCCCCAAAACATTCCTGGATTCTGGTTGCTATGGCTACTGATAAACATGCATCCCACTGCAAGAAACTGCAACAGGTAATGCAAGCTTTCCAGCATAGCCACATTCAATTTGGAGTCATTTATCAAAGGTTCTTGGCAGATAAAGAAAAAAGAACGAAAGAAAGAAAGAACTGATAAAAGCTAGCTTGGTGGATTCTATTTCTGTCTGGTATGCGTTCAAGATGACTTTGATAGACAGGAATACAACATGCACCTGGAAATACAGGGATATATTTCCAAACATACCTAGGGTAAGATGAACCCAACCTCTGTGCAGTTACAATTTGTACTATTTTGTTTGTGGAAAAATTGTTTCACTTATCTCCCCACCAGGCAGGGAAACTGATACCAGTAGGGAACAGAGCTAAGGACTGCTTACAAGAGATCCCCAGGGTAAGTCCATGTTGTGCTTGTGAGCTGATGAAGAATGTATCCCTCAGACCCCCTTTCCACCGGTTGGTTCCCAATGGGAACCGGTTCAGTTATTTTTGGTTCCTAGTGAGCCAGAGCTCCAAAATTGTTGGGAAAAAAACTAGACCTATATTAAATTGTTAGGATCAATACAAGTAAATTAATACATGATAACCCTTCCACAGTAGTAGCTTTTTCATATTTCCTATTATTTTGCATTTTTTTCCTACATAATGCCTCATTTGCATATTTAAAATGTAAAATCTGTAATACAATAAATCATTGTCTTCGTGTAAGTAATCAACTGGGGAAGATTGATAACAATCTAGTATAGTTTTGCCCACTCAATTCATAATTAACGTTCCAATTTTGAAGCTCTGGCTCATGGACTAAGAACCAAAAGGAACCAACCGGTGGAAAAGGGGCCTCAGTGGGCAATACAACATCAGTGGGAACTGTTGAACGGCACTAGAGGATCATTATAGGGGATCAGTCTCTAGTACTTCTCGTTCAAGTACACTTGAACTTCAACTTCGTGCATGCGTGCGTGCGTGCGTGCGTGCGTGCGTGCGTGCGTGAAATGAAATGAAATGACAAATTATTAATTAAACTTTAAATGATTTTAATGATTTAAGACAGCTGGGGCAAAATATTTGATACAATATATTTATATTATATATATTATGTTATTATATTTTATACGATATGTTTATATTTTCACCTTGCAGCCTTCCACTCCACCAGTGGTTAAGAAAATCCTCAACACCACTCGACCACAACCAGGAGCTATTAGAGTTTTCTATGGGAAAGCAAATGATCCTGATATTGCCAGAGATATAGTTCATGGCATCCACACCAGAACTTCACTCTCTGTGAGTATACAGCTGGCCCTCTGTTGGTTTATGAGAAACACTGAAATTCACTGTAAGTAAGCTACTGTATTTCAGGGTTCCAAAACATTTCCATGCCAATGACCCCTAAATAGTCATTCACCATATTCACATGGTGGCAATTGTGCTATTAAGTTAATGAAATGTCACGGCAACCACTTTCAAAAACATTTGATCAATGTAAATGTTGGAACTCATGTCAATTTGATCTCAGAAGTGTTAAAAAAGCACTACAGCAAATATTACATAGACAACTGCAAACATAAATTATATTGCTCTTCCACATGGATAAGAAGATGCTATGTTTAATCTTTATTGTCACATCACAGTTTTAAAGGTAAAAAAGTGGATGAAAGTTTTTGTGCATAGGGGGGGGGGGGAGAGTGTATCAGGTTTTATACTACTGATAATCAACATATATTTTGTGTATGTGATTAAATAGGGTGGAAGCCTGCTTAATCCACCACAAAAGACCTTGTACCAACAGAAGTTGCTTCAGCTCAGTGAAGCTGTGTATTCATCCAGTCGAAATGCCCCCCTGGGCAGGTCACATGATCAGAGCCTTGGACTTCCAAACTGGTACACTGACAAAAACACATTTGGTGTGAAAACAGTCAAAGGTAAGCATGAGACCAAAGAATGACACTATAGTCGTGCACTTATCTCCGAAGAGTCTAAAAGTTTCTTAAACCAAACGTAAGCAGCTTACAATGTGTTACACCTCGTGTCTGATGTGGAATGGGATGTTAGATTCGGTGCGCAACACCGCGCCAACAATGTCAATCTGCAACATCCAACATGGGCAATAAAAAAGGATTATTTCTCAAATTGTTATACTGTATGAACACATCAAGATATAATTTCCCAATACATCGCTTAACAATTTAGAAAAAAAGTGTGATGATTCATCATTTATTCTGTGGAAGTGCATTGTGTCTTTCATTACAGAACTTGAAATTCAGCATTTGTTATAATGTGCTATTAAAGTGGCAAGAGTATGTATAAGTATAAAATTCACATTCTGGAACTGCATTTTCTCCTTGGTGTCCAGGTGTAGGTGCAGGTGGTGCTGTCAATCCTCCTAAGACGACAGACCAGTTGGAGAAGGAGGTACAGGAGGGACACCAATCCTATATTCGTAGCCACAATGCCTACTTTGTTGGTAAGTCAGTGTCAGTGAACATTTTATTGTTTACTGCACTGTGATACTCGTGTGTGACTGTGTGACTGTGCGTGCGTGCGTGCGTGCCATGGAAATGACTCATGTTAGCCCTGAGGTGTTTCTGTCAGAAGCCTCAGCTCCAGCCAATCAAATGATTATAGCTTACAGCTGTCAGTTTATTATGACATTATGCCTATTGCTTGTTGTTGGGTAACATTCATGTGTGTGTGTGTGTGTGTGTGTGTGTGTGTGTGTGTGTGTGTGTGTGTGTGTGTGTGTGTGTGTATGTGTGTGTGTGTGTGTGTGTGCGCACGCGCGCGTGCGTGCGTGTGTGTGTGTGTTTGTTGGCAGAAAAATAAAATATACCTACAGTACGGTATACAGTACATACACACTATGAGTAAGTTTGTAGAAATGTGCAGAATTTTGTGAAATATCATGGCCATTCAAAATAGTTTTGTTGTGCTCTAGGTGAGCGAATTGACAGGAAGTACTGCTGGAGTCACTATGGTAGAGACAGCAGGTTCGGTGTCTCTACACCCCATTACAACGATGGCCGTAGGACTGCCAAAACTCTCCGGTGGCTGTACGACACACCAAAGTAAGTACTCATTTTATGGATGAGGATTACTCAAAACTCTCTGATCCCAAACTGAAGTGATCTTGGGTCAATCGAAAGTATTTGACCCGCCATCCCATTGTATATTAAAATTGTTGCCTATAAAGGGTGGGTCGACATGCAGATTTGCGATTTGCAACAACATGCAGATTTGCGAAGCACACCGTTGCTCCTATCCGCACCAAACTTGGCACAAACATTGTTCAGGGGACAGGGGTCTACCAGAATAGCCACACCAGTGGCCACAGTCGCAATCTTGCTCCAATCCACACCAAACTTAGCACAAACATTGTTCAGGGGACAGGGGTCTACCACCAGAATAGCCATACCAGTGGCCACAGTCGCGATCTTGCTCCAATCTGCACCAAACTTAGCACAAGTCTGACATGACCCTGGTGTCACACCAGGGGCCACATGTGCCAGTGCACCGCTGCTCCAATCTGCACCAAACTTGACACAAACACTGTTCAGACTCAGCGGACGGGGGCCACAGGCATTGTTCTGATCAGCGCAACATAGGACTCTCTTATATGGCATTTGTAACAAATAATATTAATGTCAGGATCAACTTTATTGTCACATAACAGGTTTATAGGTTTATAAAGAAGTGGGTGAAATCTGTTTCTGTGCAAGCTCCATTGTTTTTGTTGATGAATGCCATCATGATCACTAACTCCTACTAGCCCTGGTGAAGAGTCGAAACATGTTGGCTTATTTTAACTTTTCTTTTTTTTGTATCCACCCTCTCCTCATTTTTTAACCTTTTGAGTCGTCCTTTGATCGCCACCTTTTCTTTAGTATATCACTAACTCCATTCACTGTTTACAGGGCAGCAGACACACTGAATGTACCAACAGATCACACGTTTGGAATTCTGCTGCCTTCAGATGAATTTGGTATATATTTTTGTTGCTAAATATTCATCAAACAGAGAAGCAGCCACATTCTAGTACTGTACAATTAGGTATCGAAGGGCACCAATAAATAAATGTTGTGGCCTGAAAACACACGCACGCACGCACGCACGCACGCACGCACGCACGCAAGCACGCACGCACGCACGCACGCACGCACGCACGCACGCACGCACGCACGCACACACACACACACACACACACACACACACATTTAAATAATTTAAAAAAAACACACACAGTTTTTCAATAACCTGTCCTCTTCTTCCTCCGCAGGTGCTGGAGACTTGATCTACTCTGCTGACCCAGGTCAGTATAAGAAAGGCCAGGACAGACAGCGTGGTCTGGTCAGCGCAGTAAGACAACACCTCAAGAAGGTCAACTTCCAGAACTTTCCTTCTCTGCTGCAGGCCTTCGGGCATTATGACATGGTACAAATGTATTCCCTACAGGCAGAGTGATAATTCTGACACATTGTACAGTCACTTCTGTCACTAATATATGTGATACTAACACATGTATGGACACTACAGAATGTCTGACTATAGCCTGATTTATACTTGCGCTCGGGTGGCGCCCACCAGTCCCTGCCTACCACCACGGAGGTTGGGGAGGGAAGCCGGGTGGTGAGGGTGATATTTCTCTCTGTATAGTGTATACTCCTATGAGCTAGGGTGGCATCTGTCAACGGGGAGTGTTAGAAGGGGGGAAGAGGACGAAGGCTCTACATCCTCCTGGTGGGGGCTCCTCACTGGCAGGTGAGTCAGTACTAGTAGGATGACAGCAGTGACAACACAGACATGTGTGTGGGAAGGAATCAATTGGCACAACGACTAAATTGGGTGTAAAAAAGACTGTCGCTTGCCAATAAGAACAGATCACATAATGTTGTGTATGTGTACACATTCAATAGAATGGGAAGGGTGCTATCGACAAAGAGGACCTCAGGTACGTGTGTCGTCAGTTCCAGTTGGACCTGAGTGGAGAAGTGTTGGATGATCTGATTGACTACTGCGATCAGGACAAGGATGGCCTCATCAATTTCCTGGAGTTTTCTAACTTCCTCAACTGGAAGGATAAGATGCCCATCAGTGTGACAGAACAACACATCATCACAAGTAGTGAGTGTTCCTGTCTGAGTGAGTGATGGTCAATGGGGTAGGTAGTCAAAGGGAACCACCATCCTTTTCTTACACATACAAACAGTTCATCCCAAGCTTTAGATGTGTAATTTTGTTCTGCAAAATAAATAGCATTACATTGTAATATTTGAGCTCTCAGCAAGTTACCAGGATCTTGGCATAGAGAGGACGTACATCACTAGCATTAATATCAATAACAGAGGATTAGCCCAGATTGAGAGGGTATATCTTGTTTTCTGTTACTGCTGTAGTTTTCTCAATTGTCTATTGTGAGTTTGTCATTGTTTGTGAATCAGACTTAATGAAGTGTGGGCATTGATGAAGTTAGAAGCCAGATGTGTTCTTGTCAAGGGCTACACAAAATTCATGATTACTCTTATTATTATTCTTTTTTTCCAGAGCGCAATACCAGCACAGCTCCGGCCAACATGAGGAGGAACCGTCTCACCGACTCAGTGGAGCCCACAGAGTCTGAGGCCTTGCTTAAACCAGAGGAGCTAGAGACTGTGGAGGTAGGAAGGTCACTTAAGACCCCCAGGACCCTCAGTCGACCCAAGACTGTGCCAGACCACTTCGTCACCTCCTCCTCCCTGATCCGTGCTGTCGTCGGTGGCCCACCAATGACAGGTAAGTGAGAGTGGGAGCCGGGAGGCTTGCATTGTGCAAACATCCATGCAAATACATTTGTATTAACATACTCCACCATACAGATTGGTTAAAATAACCCTTTTTTTTCACTAAAGAAAACCTGTCAGAATTCACAAATCTCTACTCCCTATATACTGTAGGGAGTCAGATGTAGAGGACTAATAGTGAACTCATCTGTAAAATACATATACAGACATTACTAATTTTGTCACTAAAGACATTGTACAATTAAAACCTTGTGTCACCAGACTTTCCGCAGTACCTGTGGAAATCCTATTTTTCCTTGCAAATTAACCAGTGGGATGCGGTCTACATCCGTTTTCAGTATAATAATTCGATTTGAACACACACAAACATGCACACACAATTTCTGTATCCGCTCTAGACCCAGACCAGGTCAGCAAGACTCAGCATCATGCAAAGAGCGACCTTATCCAAGTCATGTTTCATGGTGCTGAATGCTGATCACAATAATTCAAGCACCACTACAAAGTGATACAAAGTGGGGCGGCGGTGGCTCAGGGGTAGAGAGCCTGGATGGTAAGTGCAAGGTTGCCAGTTCGAACCCGGGCTCCCCCAGAGTTACTGTCGAAGTGTCCTTGAGCAAGACCTAATTGCTCCCGATGTGCTAGTTGGTGCCTTGCATGGTTTCCGCTGCCATCGGTGTATGAATGTGTGTGTGAATGGGTGAATGTAATGCACAATCTCTGTAAAGCGCCTTGGATAAAGGCGCTATATAAATGCACCATTTACCATTTAAAGTGCCACCAAGTTCATGGTCTCCTCTGACAAGCATGTATTTCATGTCTCTCTCCCCATTGTAGACTACCATACCTATGGCGTTCCCACAGTGCGTACTGACCTGCCAGCTCCGCACCTGAAACGCATCTGTGACAATAGCAATTACGGTGACCAGGCCACGGCTGCAGAGCTCCTGCATCCCACATTGCACTCCATACAGGGCATCCAAGAAAAACACTTCTTCAGCCCCCGCACAAAATATGAGGTAGTCCAGCAGATCCATAATTCCACCCACCGCAGTTATGAATTTTGTTTATTGAGATTCAAATGGTTAGCTAAAATGTTACTGACATTATGGACTGACATTAGAAATGCCTAAAACCTCATTTATACCTAGTTGTGCACCTGTGTCATGCATCAGTAACAGTGCACCAAAGTGTGGAGTAGATGCATGACTAGGCCTTTCACTTTTGTCCTTGGTTTTGTTTTCTCTCTTTTGCCTGGTTGTGATTCTGTGACACAGCCATCCAAATCTGAAGACAAATAAAGCTGAACTGAATTAAATTCAGTTGCAATGTAAACACAGCTTAATTCCCCCACAATCATGACTTGACTAGATTTAGACAAATTATAATTTTTTGGATGCTTATGCCTTATTCTGCCCTCCCCTGCACAGATTGCAAAGATCTTCCGGAATGTAGGCGTGAACATTTCTGAGGAGATGTTTGAGGAGGCATGGAAGCTGGCATCTATGAAGCACCCAACAGGCAACGTGTGTGTGGAAACATTCCGTAACATCCTTAAAGAAATAAAAGCAATGTAATTCATAAATGGGTTTTGCATTTTTTTAAATCCTTTATTTACCCAGGGTAGTAGCTGAGCTTTTCAGCAACGCCCCGCACATAGAAACACACAGACAGGCACACACACACACACACACACACACACACACACACACACACACACACACACACACACACACACACACACACACACACACACACACACACACAACAAAACCTGGGAGCTGACCAGTACAACCACAGTCTTATACTGTTGGCCACTAGGCAGCAGTTGGGGGTTCCGTGCCTTGCTCAAGGGCACTTCAGTGGTGTTGGGTGAGTGATGACAATCACTTTCCCACCCAGATTTATCCTCTAACCCTTAGGCCACCGCTGCCCCAAAACAGTGTAATAACTGTAATTGTTAATCAAAAACTGCCATTTCTCTTGAAATATTGTGCAAATTAACATTTCATTTCTGTGCTCTTGTCAATTATGTTGAATATTAAATTTGTTCTGTGATGCTTTGGGTTTGTATACATGGATCAGTATTTAATTCATTTAGTAAAATTAATTCAAAATTAATTGATTTATTTGGAGTTAACAAAAACTGCCTGCTGTTCTTTGCTTAAATCAATATTGAGCTTTGTTCTGAGCACCTTATCATTTAAAGTAATTTGTTCTGTCACAGTCTTTTATTTCCATACATATTTCCTGTATAATTCTATTAATGCGACTTAAAATGTTAAGACATTTAATTTATGGCTTCTGCAAGATGAAACATGCATGCACAAACACGCACGCACGCGCACACACACACACACACACACACACACACACACACACACACTTTGTCACATACACACATAATGTAATGTATACACAGACATGTATCGACTCTGTACTGTATCTATAAATGTTGAAATCTGTTCAATGACCAGATTAATGGATCAGAATGGCATGTATCCTTGCTGATCCATGTTAGAACATCACAAAACACATTAATAAAAAATCATTAGTTTTGTTTGTTTGCCATTAATTGCCATTAAACGTACTGACGCACAGGCGTGATGAATTGTCTAATGTTCTCTTACCATAACCATGAGCATATTGACACGTGCTAAGCTAAACTGCACTCTTATAATCTCATTATGACTCCTCAAGATGCTCCACCGGAACCATAACACCCCCACGCAAACTTCTAACAGGCCGCTGATTACTATGCAAGAGAATTTGAATAATCCCTTAACACATTTCATTGTGCATGAATTAGCGTCCGCTAATGACGGAATTCTATCTTTTTGTCAGATATGTTGTCAACATTAATAACATGCTACATGTGGTAAACAGGATGGAATGACACGCAGCATTCACCAGCCTGTCAGTGGTGATGTTTTTGATAAGTGACGTGTTTCTGGCAATTACACTTGGCTCAGATATGGGATGCCTTGGAGTTGGAAGATATCGAGTGGAGACTGCTCCAGTTAGCGTGGGTCTCTCTTGCTTGCGGCATTGCTATGCAAGTACTTTGATTCCACTATATGACTTAATACAAGTTGTGATCTCTTCTTGACCAATCAAGTACAAACAGTCAACTCTGTAGTAGCCTACAGCCACATGGAGTGTACTGTACGCCCCCTCCTACTTGATATGCTAAATGGATTTTCTTACGGTGGTGTGCCTGTTATCATACATACCAGAATACTGATAATGTCCCACTTACAAGTCATTATAAAGTCACACGTTGAGAAATAACTTCTGATATACTGTAGTGTAGAAGGACGAAGTCTAAAACTGATGTTGACATCAAAGAGACAAAGATGGTGACATTACAAGGCTCTTTATTTACACTAGGGCATACTGTGAAAGTTGTGAATGTGTACCTGTGATCTCAATGGTACACTCACATGCATCCCAAAACCTCTCCATAGATAGCTATAGCTAGATTATATACAAGTAAAAACCGGTCAAAACAATGCACACACCAAGCCACATTAAGACAATTTGCCTACAAAATGAGTCCTAAAAAAGGCTTTCTGCCCTGAACTACAGCATTTAGTTATTATGCACAACATATCTAGAACAAAAATAACCAACTCCTTAGAGTGGCCGTCCTGAGATTTGGACATCTGGGGTTCAATCCCAGACAAAGTCATACCAAAGGGGGGCACGGTGGCACAGTCAGTAGTGCTGTCTAGTGCAGCTAGAAGGTCCTGGGTTCGATTCCCGCTCGGGATGCTGTGGGCGCTGGGTGCGTGTTCTCTCCTCCACGTCATCAGTGCCCATACCCGAGGCGGGGTTGGCCTTTCTGTGTGGAGTTTGCATGTTCTCCCCGTGTCCCCTAGGGTAGGCACTAGGTATCACAAAAAACATGCAGTAATCCTGGTCTCTAAACTACCTCCCCCTTGCCAGCCGGGTGCCTGATGGAGTGGAAAGGAACTGGTCGGAATAACGTGTTCCTTCCACGTGCTACGCCTGACTGGGGAAACTCCCCTTGTCAGGTGAAAAGAAGCAGCTTGGACTCCTCATGCATAGAAGGAAGCATGAGGTCAGTCCGCTGCCCCCCCCCAGGTTGGCAGAGGAAGTGTAGCGCCCAGGATTACATTAGATAATTGACACTGAGTGAAAAAATGGGTTGCAAAATCGTGGGATAAAAAAATATTTAAAAGAAACAGTCATACCAAAGACTAACCAATACCTCCCTGCTTGGCACTCAACATCAATTCAATTCAGGCTTGGATTGGGGGATTGTCCCTGTGACACACTAGTGTCATGTCCAGGGTTTTTACTGTACATCATGGCCAGGGGGACATGCAGTACTTGTACATCAAGCTGCCTCATACTAAGGAAACAGGAGATACGGCCACATGGCTCTGGAAACATGTATATTGTATATTGCTTCCCAAGGCTACTTGTATCTGGAACAAACTCACATACAACTGCAGGTCTGCAATAGTACAAGTGGGGGTGACATTTGGGGTCCACAGGGGATGGCAATTGCCACACCCAAGTGAAAAAAGAAAGAAAAAAGAACGTGGGTTCATATAACAGAGGTCAGAAATCTTGAGGTAACTTGGTTATTGAGCTGCTATGGCTCTAACTTATTTGAAAACAGTTCTTAATTACATTGTGTTAAGTTGACTGTTGTCTTTCACTGACAAATTCAGTGCAGTTTGCAAATGGCTGTTGCTATATTCTGATGACTGAAGTCGTAGACCCATCGATTTGTCCATCAAATCACTCAGCCAGTTTCCAGTGCCAGTGCCAAACATTAGTGACAGTCCAATCAGGTGCCGCCCCCCGCGTCACCTCACGGTGGAACCTGTTACAATTGAAGGAGAGAAGATTCATTTAGCATTTTAGAGAAGCTGGATTTCATCATTAATAACACTGCTATGTTTGGAGTGAAATACTTGAAACTGAGACAGAACTGCATCCTAGAATATATTCATTGATTTCATTCATATCATACATGATAGACCATGACGCATGATGAGCATGAGGAAGCGCCGCCTACGCCTGTGCTCCACAGCCGCTATACGTCAACGACTCTACACGTGCATTTTCAACCCAGCTCTGTGGTTTCCCTTTCCATGATGGAAAAGAAAAATGTGTGGCAGCTTCTAGTTGCGACCGCATTTACTATGAAACCGTGCATTTCCCGTCAGTCAGTCAGTAAGATGTTTGGTTGGTTGGTAACCCCAGGCATGACCATATATGGTCTTACTGGTAAATATTTACATTGATGGAATGTACAGTACAGTACTGTACATCTTCACTCATTCAGTATCCCAGTGCAGAATGATTCTAGGGCCAGCATCTAAGCTCATTTTATTTCATATTTATTATCATTTTGGTTATTGACTCGTTATCTTGCCTGTACCTTTCATGGATTTCATTGTTACTGATGCTATGGCACCTGCATTTCCTCCAGGGATCCATAAAGGTTTATCTTATCTTATCAAATAAGGCCATGGGCTTGCTGCTCTACTGGCAATAAAATTACTTAATTTGTCAGCTTACATCAAGACTACAGAAATGCACTTCTCATTCTCCAGGAAATCCTCTCGGCACTATCAGTTACTTTTTCATACTGGCAAATGTATTCTTAACAGAACCGAACACACAGGTATGATGCAAGATGATTACTTGCCATTACTTTCTATGCAAGCATCTTTGCACTATGACTCAGTCATTGAAGGAGCAGTCTTATTTTGAAGATTCAAAACACTGTGACCGGATGTTGTGTCAGCTTAATGGTGTGTGTTGACTCTCGACCGGTTGTTGTTCTCTGCCTGGAGCATGAGAAGTATAGATATTAAAAAAATAGATGTCTCATTGGCCGCTGCAGTTCGTTGGAGCGATGTGTGTTGAAGGAGGGGAGGAAGAATTTACACTGGGGGAGGAAGTACGCCAGAAGTGTGGAAGGCACGTCACGCTGCCACTCAAGTGATCACAGGCCAATCACAGCGCATCTTTTCCGGGACTTATCAGACCCGAACATGCGCTCTGTGATGCACGCTCATGCTTCCGCGGTGCTTCGCAAGGAATCTCGGTAATGTTTTGCCCTCCCTTGAGCACATACACTCCAGAGCCGGAAAGGGCGTCTACCTTTATATGTCTATGATGAGAAGTAGAGGCCGGCACCATTACTGCGACCACCAGGCTCCGTGCAATAAGCGTTGTTTTGACAATTAACGCAGGCTATGTTTTTTGGCGGGGTTAACAATAATCATACTTTTGAGACTTGGTAATGTGTGTAAACCGCTGAAAGAGTTTGTAATTTTAGGCAATTCACCTTCAAAATATAGTGATGATAAAAAAATCCTGTATACTAACTGTGTATTTGCTAGAGACATTTTCAGTGTAATAGGCTTTTATAGAGGAGTGTGAGTCCTGAAACAATAGAAAGGAGTGTATCTGGGTAACTAGATACCATAGGTGGGTTTTAGGTAGAATAACCACATCATGTGGTCCAACTCCCAACGGGATTCTTGATCAGAAATGGAAAGAGGCTTGCACTATTTTGTGGATTGGAGGCGCAGTTATCTTATCCCTTTCTTTGTCTTGCTGGCAAATTGTGTTCTTAATGTATCAATCAATCAAATACATTTTCAGTAGGGTTTTGATTTTTGTGTGGAAAAACCTAAGAGTCCCTTTGGTTGTACTGTACAGTTTGTAGCAAAACTTGCTAATACAGGTATATGAGACCTTTTGGTTGAACTGTTTGTGGCAAAAGCTTGAAAATATCTATGACCCACACAGAAGAAAACCTTTTACCTGTACTTTTTGTGTTAAAAGCGCTCAACTTCCTTTCTTTTCCTGCCTTGATCGCTGTACCCCCTTACCCCCCCCCCCCCCCCCCCCCCCCCTAATAACTAAGTTATTAGTCAGTAGCAGCGCCGGCAAGACTGGCTATTATCAGCTGTAAGGAAAATCAGCTTTATATTTATATTGGAAGGTGGGCCATTTTGTGCTTTTGCCAGCGTATGATTAAATACTTGACTAAATATTTACACCTGTTACTGTTGATTCAACACACTGAATATGGGGAATGCACAAATAAACACAGATGTATGCACATAGCACATTTTAGAAAAAAATGTCTTTTGAGGCAAACAAAATTAAAAGCACACATCCTTCCTATATTCAAATTGATGCCAAACCTTTAGTTTCTATATAGTGCCATAAACATGTCTAAATTGAATAACGCAAGGTAAGGGAAGATATATGATGAACTGAGTGATACTGGCTAAGCAATGCTTACTCATAGACGGCAGTCACTATTTTCTTCTGTGAGCCATCTTCTTCTTTGGAGGTGACTTTGAAGATGTTTGAACCCTCAGGGTCATCAGCACCATCAGGTGTCGACAGGAGCCAGAACCTCATCACGATGAAGCAATAACTCCTTCCTGGAGGAAGTAAAGGTCAGCCAGGCATCAGTAGAGTGAGTATCAGTAGCCTAATCATTGTAGTGGTAATCGGATACTGTGCACGAGAATGCTATGCACATAGAGTCTTCCTGGGACAAGAAGGTGGGCGGTGGCCACACACACTGGTAGCCTGCCAAACTGCCAATATTTTATCATAGGATGGCAGGGACGCAGAGTAAAAAAATCTACGTTTCAGCAGGTCCTTCCCCTACCCTGCTAGCTTCGCAGTGGCCAAACTTGAATCTGCCAGTGCAAAAATAAATTAAAAAATTAAAAAAGGCAAAATATTGGCACTTTGGCTACCAGTGTGTGGCAGTGTGTGGCGAGACTTGGTCAGTTGGCTGCCTGGCCTTGCCTTATTGGGAATACGCCTCTGGTGTGTGTGGCCACCTTCTTGTCCCTTGAAGACAGACC
This sequence comes from Electrona antarctica, assembly GCF_951216825.1. Classification (NCBI taxonomy): domain Eukaryota; kingdom Metazoa; phylum Chordata; class Actinopteri; order Myctophiformes; family Myctophidae; genus Electrona; species Electrona antarctica. The sequence goes on along the minus strand of NC_136811.1, from coordinate 34,876,214 downwards.
ACTATTTAGTGGCAATTGGATAGCCACATTATGATGGTGCTTGCAGTTGTTTCTCATAATTCAGAGGTTTGCTGAGCACCATGCTCCTTTTTGAGTGGTGCAACCACTCCCTTACGGAGCTATGTGTGTGGGTGGGTGGGTGGCTGGGTGCGTCTGAGCACGAAAACACACACACAAACAAACACACACGCACATATTAACTGTATATATGGTGATTTCAGGTGTGCCAGTACAGTACAGTACAGTGACAGTACAGTACAGTACAGTACCCACACGGTAACTCTGTCATTTCTCAGCCGTTTCGGACGCGGGGCGGCTCGCCGGAATCGGGCCGGGCGTTCCTGTGGGTCTGGAACTACCCCCCCCGGGGACCCCCACACGGAGTTGCACCACTCACTTCACACGGGTGTGATTTTTTGCAATGCCCTGGCTGCTTCACATTTTATACTGAGTCAGACACAAACATTCCAACCTGGAACCTGCCCATAAATTTATATACAGTCAGTGTGCACCCGAAGAATATGTGCCTTATGACTTTCCCAGCTAGTCCATATACTTGAAGAAAGTATGAAATGTCTGTTGGGCAAAAATCTACAATACATGTATGTACAATACTAGCATACGGAAATAAACATTATTAATTTGCACATGTTACATTTGTTATTAATAAGAAGGTGATAGTAAATCTTACCATACTGATCAAAAAATACAGACACGTCCTCTGGCAGCAGAAATATAATATCATCCAACGAGACAGCTAGCTGTTGTTTTTGGGCATCAGTTAGAGATTTACATTTCTTCTCAATGTAGTTTACCATCTGGAATGACAATAGAATATCAGAGCTTAAAATGTTGACAGGGGTATTTCATTTTGAATTAGAATACCATCCTGCAATTCCATTCATATGTGTGATCACTGACCAGGTACCTCATTTGACACTATCCCATTCAACTCTTCAAAGTTGTCCTTGGACATCATGTTGGAAACATGAACCAATGCCTGGAATAGAAGATTAACTGTTTTCACTGAACTGATGCTATGATGACTATAGTATAATGTAGACATGCAGCTCAAATGATAGGCCTGCCTAATGTTTAATAACACTGAGATGGATGGTCAGCTCTGACAAATATAGGACTTGGTGTTACCCAGCTACACAAGAATCGTTTTTCCCACCCTCTATTTTTATTTACTTATGTTACCTGTTTAACTCCGTTATCAAAGTCCACAGATGTGATGCCTACTTCAAAATACAGATCTAATAGGTGCATGACAACTTTACACCGGATCCACGTGATCGGGTCGGGGACGCCAACCACTGAGATGTTGGGATGTCCGGCCGCGGCGGAGGTCCTCGCTTCATTTTTATCCTCCTCCTCAGTGCTGTACAGCCTGTATTTGTGACCGGCGAAAACGTCATTATTTCTCCTCAGGTTGCGCAACTTCCAGCTCAGCGTTGTTGTTAACCCTCCGGCATGGCGAGAGGGATAACAGTGTCCTGTTCTGTGGAACCTCTTCCGGGCAACCTTATGCAACTGTTCCATGGTGTACCCATAATGCTCATGGTGTGTGTGCGCACAGATGATTGTTTTACCGAAAACATCCAGCAGATGGAACTAAATATCCACTTGTATTTCTATACTTGACCATTATGCGTCGCGGGGATTTCTGCCTAATCTGTCTTCTTGAAGTTATTATAGTATACTGTACTGACAGCCTATGAGCCGTATGAACCAACCCGCCTCTCCATCACTCATCACTGTACTGAGGAGTTCACATAATGTCAGTGAGTATTATTGGAGAGAAACAAATACAAATCATTATCTGTGTAGGGCAGGCCAGTTTTGTTTTGAACCCTGAACCGGGTGGGTAAAAAAAAGGCAGTTGTGCGCGTGAGTGCATGTTCGGAGGGTGTGTGCGCCCAGCGCACCGTGGGCCTACTTGGGAGCACGAGCTTCTTAATAATGGTCCAACAGTTTTTAAATACATTTAGTTTTACAGGATTTTCTGCGCAACTCCCGGCGCAGGTGCTCAAAATCATTGTCTCAAACCCTGAAATTTGATCAGTAGAGCAAAACATCATTAAATCCCCGCTGTTCTTTAGTCATTACAGGTCAGGAACATTTTGCATGCGCCTGATAGGCTTTCTTGCTTTTCCCCGTTGTGTTCTTGCAAAAGTGGCGATAATGTATTCGAGTTTGAGATGAAATTCCACCGGATGAAAATAGGCAACGAGAAACACCTGCTCTCGTTCCCGCCCCTTAAGTTCTGTAACTAATTTTATTTATAAATAATTGCTAGCGCAGCACTTGGTTATTGAAATTGTGTTCAGACATGGAAACCTTTCCGGGATGTATCATAGTAATTATCTGTGTCAGTTGAGAATGCTTTTACATCTGCGAGTTGAATGGTGCAGAATATTAAACTCAGATTCCACACCGAATATGATTAATTGAGGCTGAATATGGAATCTCACAGAACATTGAGAACAAGAGTCATGTGTGTGTGAAAGCAATGCTTTGAACAGCAGCACTATTGCGTCTATAGTTTAAGTACTTGTATAGCCTACATAGAAATTATATTTTTATTAGGCTACTAATTAGACTATAAGAAAAGTATTTTCTTTCCCTTTCTTTCTTTCTTTCTTTCTTTCTTTCTTTCTTAGCCTAGCCTACACGATGAATAGCAGTCTGAAGTCAAAACAGAAGCATGTAGGTTGTATGTAATGCAACCAGCCCATAAAGCCATAGTTTGGAATCAGCTGGGACAAATTAGACTTATTTCCATCATTATCCATTCATTCTACACATCATACCTGTGTGATATGATGCCCAGCCAGGTCTCCCCAGTAGACATGACATTTCAACTTCAACAACACAATTTTACAGGTGTATTGGGTGAGAGTGTTTCCCCTTAGCTTCCACAAATTGTAAAAGTCAAATGACAAAACACCATCAAATAACTTCTACTGTGTACCCGAAACTAAATGAAACAATAAAATAGAGTAGGCTACCTCAGTCTGCTGAGGAAGAGACATAGCAGCAGATATGCAATCGTATTTAAAGCCTAACTATGTATTATTTTTATGTATCCCCCCCCCCCCAATCTGTAGAGTATGTTAATACAATATAAGTTAGACAATTGGGGTGGTTGTATTTAGTCTCCCTGCTCTTCTATTGAGACATTTAGATCCTGTCCAGACCATGTCTCACCTTTAGACACAGGATTTGATACGAATGTGGCCTGATGGTCAAGATTCATTTTGTACCCCGAGCAAGCAGGCTATTAGCTCAATGGTAAAAGAGGAAATAGTAGGCCTACTGCTTTATTTTGCATTTGCTTCGGTCTTTTCTCTGCCATGCCACTGAAAGGCACTGTTGCCCACAGATGAGCTGCAATCTAATATGCCATGACAGAATTGTTCTTTATTACTCACCCATCATGTTGAGCGATAGAACTGCCACTCAAGAGGCAAGTTTCTTAAACTTAATCTATACTTTGGCATGTGACTGTGTGACTGCATTTTAGTTAAAAATCAGATATTTTCATATAGAACAGCACAGCTGTGCGATGACATTTGGCAATCCTGTGCCATGGTAAAATTACAATTACATTTGAATAGTTTGAAAGGGCTAAAAAGAAATAAAATGATATAGATTGACATATTTGTATGCTTTTCTATGTAACTAACTTCACATATAACATTTACAACTTTAAAGGGACAGGGGAATTTGCCTAATTTGCCTTCATTATGAGCATTATACAGCAGCTTGGCAACATACTTTAACTTTCCTCTAAAAAAAAGAACGTATTTCATTTGAAAGATGTGTTGTTTTTGTTTATTTGCATGTAATCTGGGCTACAGGTATTGGATTTTGTGACTGCTGGCAAGGAGCCACACACAATGTAGGCACAGGTGTTGACCAGGAAAAAACGAAAGACAAAGTGATTTGAATTATCATTGTGGAATGCATTTGGCACCTCTGCAATGTAAAAAGCATTAACAGAACTAACTTTTATGTAAAATTGTTGCATGGATATTCCATAATGTATTTCTTCTTTCTATCCCCCCCACTTAGACTTGAAGAACTCTCAATTTCAAAATGTGGAGATTGTTGATCAAGACTGTGAGTACAGATATCTTTTAACTTTGTCGTGGCATAATGAGAGAAATTAACACAAATGCTCTAAGTAATAGTTCCTGATTTATTTCACTCACAAATTATTTTTCAACTTGTTTTTGTATCTATGCATAAATTAAAAAATCTGCTGAAATTTATTATTCATCTGAGATGTGATTAATATGCAAAATTATGCAAATTAAGATGCAATTAGGCTCCAATTCTCTAGTGGAATTTTCCATTATAATTTAATACAAAGTAACAGAGTAATTGGTGTCACGTGTAATTACGGTTACTCAAGTGTACTTTCAGGCATGCAAATGATTTGCTATATGTTGGTTATCCTATGCAAATGTACCATGTGGTGTTTTCATAGTTGAAAAAAATAATAAAATAAAAATAAATAACGATCGGTGCATACCCACCCAGTGAGGCTGGTAAAAGGTAAACAGGATTCTTTAAATGGAAATGAAAAGTTTTAGCACAGGAAAAGTTTGAACTTACTGTATGTTGTGCAGAGAGCACAGAGCAGTTACTAATCCTTTAGTTACTTTTTTTTCCGCCACTGAAACACAGAAAATGACATTGACTGGGTATGACTAAATACAAGATACCAACACAACATGCAATTAACAAAATGAGCTGGAAAAAATACTGAATACGACCTTGGGTGCCCATTAAAGTCAAGAAAAAACCCTGACTCTTTCCAGTGTTGGTTAACACTAATCTGTTGCTTGTTTCCACACAACATATCACAGAGTACATATTAGATGAATTATTAGGCCCTCCTCTTGCTTCAGTCAGGGGCTGTGGTGGATTCATCATAATTGTGCCCTATTTGATCAATGACAGTACAAATGTCACAAGTAATCACACAGCATTATGCATGGGGGGCAATTATATGCTGCACGGGGTGACAAACTTTACAGTGCCAGTTGATGGGTGAGCCCAGAGAGAAAAGTGATTATGTAATTGATATCTATTTAGATAGAATGAAAGTCCTGTGCTGCTTCTGGGGAATGTCTCTGAGAGAGCAATGCCTACTTGGGAAGCAAATTGATTTTAAATTGTTACATGGCTGGTTACGTGTCCTGACATCTTGCTTTACTCTCTCACATGCTCTTTCACTCTGTCTGTATGTCTCTCTCTCTCTCTCATGCTCTCTCGCTCTCGCTCTCTCTCTCACACACACACACACACACACACACACACACACACACACACACACACACACACACACACACACACAGTCACACACACACATACACACACACACACACGCACGCACGCACGCAAGCATGCACGCACGCATGCACACGCACGCACACATGCACACCATCTCTTGCGTTCATAAAAAAATGCATACTCGAACATACATACGCACACACACATTCATGGAAACACACACACACACACACACACACACACACACACACACACACCCTCTGCTATCTGTCTTGTTCATGATCAACGCTCTGAACAAAGACCCCCCCTCCGTCCTCCTCCCTCATCTCTCTCCCTCCTCTCTCTCCGCCTCCACTCTCTGTGCCTCTGCCTGCTTGCACAACTCTCTCAAAGAACATAATCCCTCAACAAAATGGCAACACAAAGGAAACTTGAGCTCAATCCTATAACACGCGGACACAGCAGACAATGCCTCCTCCCACCCGACCCCCTCCCTCGTCCCCCCCATATCCCCTGCCTCCCCCACCAGTGATAAATGCCCCGTGGCACAGAACAGGCTTTTATCAAAAAACCCTTCATCCCTTTACCTCCTCCTCCCCATCCACCCAGTCAGTACTCCTTCCCTTTCCTCCCACCCAATTTCTGGCTGACTAGTACCCCCCCACCCTTTGCCAGGGTCTGCCACACCTCCATGTTGACCTTTCCCCTGTCTGCCCATCCCTGTTAGTTCCATAGCATCTCTGTGCGTTCCAAAGCATCTCTGTGAGTTCAATAGCGTCTCTGTGAGTTCCATAGCATCTCTGTGAGTTCCATAGCATCTCTGTGAGTTCCATAGCACCTCTGTGAGTTCAATAGCATCTCTGTGAGTTCAATAGCATCTCTGTGAGTTCCATAGCATCTCTGTGAGTTCCATAGCATCTCTGTGAGTTCCAAAGCATCTCTGTGAGTTCAATAGCGTCTCTGTGAGTTCCATAGCATCTCTGTGAGTTCCATAGCATCTCTGTGAGTTCCATAGCACCTCTGTGAGTTCAATAGCATCTCTGTGAGTTCAATAGCATCTCTGTGAGTTCCAAAGCATCTCTGTGAGTTCAATAGCATCTCTGTGAGTTCCATAGCATCTCTGTGAGTTCCATAGCATCTCTGTGAGTTCCATAGCATCTCTGTGAGTTCAATAGCATCTCTGTGAGTTCCATAGCATCTCTGTGAGCTCCAGAGCATCTCTGTGAGTTCCATAGCATCTCTGTGAGTTCAATAGCATCTCTGTGAGTTCAATAGCATCTCTGTGAGTTCCAAAGCATCTCTGTGAGTTCAATAGCATCTCTGTGAGTTCCATAGCATCTCTGTGAGTTCCATAGCATCTCTGTGAGTTCCATAGCATCTCTGTGAGTTCAATAGCATCTCTGTGAGTTCCATAGCATCTCTGTGAGCTCCAGAGCATCTCTGTGAGTTCCATAGCATCTTTGTGAGTTCCATAGCATCTCTGTGAGTTCCATAGCATCTCTGTGAGTTCCATAGGATCTCTGTGAGTTCCATAGCATCTCTGTGAGTTCCATAGCATCTCTGTGAGCTCCAGAGCATCTCTGTGAGTTCCATAGCATCTTTGTGAGTTCAGCATCTGTGAGTTCCATAGCATCTCTGTGAGTTCCATAGCATCTCTGTGAGTTCCATAGCATCTCTGTGAGTTCCAGAGCATCTCTGTTAGTTCCAGAGCATATATGTGAGTTCCAGAGCATCTCTGTGAGTTCCAGAGCATCTCTGTGAGTTCCATAGCATCTCTGTTAGTTCCATAGCATCTCTGTGAGTTCCATAGCATCTCTGCGAGTTCCAGAGCATCTCTGTTAGTTCCAGAGCATCTCTGTGAGTTCCATAGCATCTCTGTGAGTTCCATAGCATCTCTGTTAGTTCCAGAGCATCTCTGTGAGTTCCAGAGCATCCCTATTAGTTCCAGAGAATCTCTGAGAGTTCCAGAGGATCTCTGAGAGTTCCAGAGGATCTCTGTGAGTTTCAGAGGAGCTCTGTGTCCTTGTACAGTGATTTTCACTGTACCTTTTCATTTTCCTTTCAGGACCCCAGTATGATATCCATTAGGCCAGTGGTTCCCAAACGGTGTGCCAAAGCACACTGGTGTGCCGTGATGAGATAAGTCCAGGTGTGCCGTGGGATTTTGTAGCAGCCACACATCATTATTGAGACAACTATACAAAAAGCTATGAATTATCTTTTAATTTACTGTATCAGTTGTGCACACTCATTTTCCTATAGGCCTATAGAGGCAAATTATATACCATAGAAAACCCTTTATTCAACCACTTTCAACCTAGTATACCTACAGTATATGAAAGCATGATAAAGAGCTTAAGTGGTTAAACTATTAGTAAAGTATTAGTAAATAAAAATAGTCCTAAATCTTTACAGAGTGAATAATAACTGGCTAATTGTGCACAGATGACTACTGGTGTACCTTGACATTTTGGCTTTCCCTTTTGATATTTTTTTCATCTCTGGGACCCCAGTCTACATTGTACATTTCTCAGTGTTACAGGCACATAAGGGTCCAATTGGTTCCTAACTATCAATCATTTAGCTGGGGACCCCTGGAACGCCCCTCAAGGACCCCTGCGGGCCCCCAGGTCCCGTGGAGAACCAGTGTCCTTACAGACAGCAGTGATGCACATAGAGACTGTATAGTAGTTCTGATAAGCTGGAGTTTATTCATCTGATAAGGTGATATATACAATATCACAATACTGATTACTTCAGGGTGAGATGTAAAAGATCTAGTGATGCCTTGGGGCGCTACAAGAAATACTGTACAATGTGAAGTTGTAGTACAATGAAGCAGTGCCTGCAGGAAATATATGAACTGCTGGTGCTTGTGGCTTCGGCATGTAGGTCATTGGTAGCTTGCACGTTTTGTCTTCACTGTTTTGCACTCGCTATGAGCACTGTTCCTGTCCTGAGCTTCAAGCTGCTGTGGTGTACACAGTAAAACCCTGAATGTTAGTTTAACCCTTAAATAAACACTCCAAATTTAGGTACCAACAGAGGTGGTTATGAGGTGGGTGAAGTCTGGACGGTGGGCCGTTGGCGCCAGGTTGAGGCTAGCACTAACTGCATTCAGAGAACCCTTTACAAACCCCCCAAATCCTGTGGATTACAGACTTGTGAAGGCGACATGAGCACTTGTCTGTGCCCACTCCCACCTGCTGATTACATCAATGCTGGCATGACACAGAGTGCAAAAAAGTAGGCCACCTTTACTCGCTGCCACAGGGGAGGAAGTGCGTCAGTGCATCCTCACCTTCACCTGTGCCCACTGCTTTTGAGTGTGCACACAGCTGGAGACAAGAAAACGAATGTGAGATCATCATAGCACAATGAGACTTGTGCCGGATTTCCTGGTAACGTGTGTTGTGCTGTGAAAATATATGGCAGCTGATTCATGTGGGGGTTGATTTTATTGTCTAAAAGACATGCATCACACATGTTTTCTTTCTTACTCAAAATATTAATATTAATAACAATAATTAATATATTAAATATTAATAAATAATAATCCTACCTTTCCAAATTAATGGATTTTTAAAAAAGTGTAAAAGATACATATTGGGTTGGGTTATCGGCTCTGCAACCGTGCAATGACGTGTGCATTTTTAAATGTACACACAGCATAGCAATTAACCAAATTCTGCAACCAAAAGTAGTGCAAAAACAGGTTGATATTGTTATATATTATTTTCTACATGGAATATGGCATTAAACAAAGCCCACAGACATCAGAGATGTGGAATGGCGAGTTCTTCTCTATGCATTCTATAAATGTCTGGTCTCTTTTCATGGATTACTGTCATTTGCCATCCACCATTGTGAGTGCCTGCCAGCCTGGCTTGCCATTTCTGGGCCTGTGTTTCCAACCTTGATATATTTGCCAAATGAATATTTGAAGCTCTAATTAAATTTATCCCACCTCTACACCTTCTGTAAGACGGCCACCTTGCACATTTCTCACATGCCATATTTCAGCTGTGTGTGTGTTTGTGTGTGTGTGTGTGTGTGTGTGTGTGTGTGTGTGTGTGTGTGTGTGTGTGTGTGTGTGTGTGTGTGTGTGTGTGTGTGTGTGTGTGTGCGCGTGTGCGTGCATGCGTGCGTGCGTGCGTGCGTGCGCGCACGTGTTTGTGAGTGCGTGTATGAGAGAGAGAAAATCCTACTGTTTGTTTCCATTTTTAAATGAGTTTATATGAGGATATTTTTTGCTAGAATTAATATACTGATTTCAGGACATTCACAATTCGTCCTGCTGATGTGTTGAGATGTAAATATACTCTGTATGGTAAAAGGGACCTTCTGTGCTGTCAGCATGTAGGATTGTTAATACTGTCAGCAGTAAACTGTCAGCAATTCTGATCAGAAATGAGACATGAAATTATAACACACTACTATACATAGAGGTACATAGAGACAAATGCAATATTTGACTATAACATTTAAAGTGGAATTTGTCTGTATTTGTCAGTTTAATATAGTGTGAAAGTGAGTTTTACATTAAGGGAAGTTTTATATTATTAAAAGACTATTGTTCATCCTCAGGCGCATGACTTCAGTAGTACATTTTCACAAGATGTAAACCAAAACTTTTAACAATACTGTCTAGAAAAGATTTCTGATCATGTAAATGTACAGTGAATTTTTTACATTTTAAAATAAATAACCATGGGATAACTTACCCACTATGTCTTATACAAATCTGTAATTGTTTTAAAGGTAGGGTAAGTGATATTATTTGGTTAAAAGTTTTTTGTTAAAAGGTTAAATTACTATATTCTGATAGCAATTATTGCTATAGAGTGTTTGTTCAATAACAGGGGTCTCCCTGTCTCTATACAGTAGCTCTTTAATAAACATTAAATACATTTTCAGGTAGGTGACACATTTTCAGCCAATCAGGAGAGAGATTTGTTTAATCTGTAATTCTGTATCCTGACTGCATTCTCTATCCTGTTTGGATAAAATTGGTATCCTGACCTGAAAATGCAATTTCTTAATTAATAAAAAGCTGGAGAGACATGAAGACTCATGTTACTGAACAAACACTCTATATAAATGAGTCCTATCACAATATAGCTTTTTAACACTTATTTTAACCAAAGAAAATCACTTACCCTACCTCTAATTGTCATCTTTTGAGTGGGAGTCACTTCATTCTAAACTCTCAGTCAAAAGCACGGTACATTTCTATACACTTCAATCACCACTTGGCTCCACCATCACTGTCCCCTCATAGGATCTAATAATGTCCCACATCTTGTGTCTCCTTGTAGCATCTAATAGTTGACCTGTCCAACACCACTGTCCCCTTGTAGCATCTAATGGTTGACCTGTCCAACACCACTGTCCCCTTGTAGCATCTAATGGTTGACCTGTCCAACACCACTGTCCCCTTGTAGCATCTAATGGTTGACCTGTCCAACACCACTGTCCCCTTGTAGCATCTAATGGTTGACCTGTCCAACACCACTGTCCCCTTGTAGCATCTAATGGTTGACCTGTCCAACACCACTGTCCCCTTGTAGCATCTAATGGTTGACCTGTCCAACACCACTGTCCCCTTGTAGCATCTAATGGTTGACCTGTCCAACACCACTGTCCCCTTGTAGCATCTAATGGTTGACCTGTCCAACACTACTGTCCCCTTGTAGCATCTAATGGTTGACCTGTCCAACACCACTGTCCCACCATAGCATCTAATGGTTGACCTGTCCAACACCACTGTCCCACCATAGAATCTAATGGTTGACCTGTCCAACACCACTGTCACCTTGTAGCATCTAATGGTTGACCTGTCCAACACCACTGTCCCACCATAGCATCTAATAGTTGACCTGTCTCACACGTCACACCACTGTCCCCTTATAGGACCTAATGAGTGACATGTCCCGCCATCGTCCTCCAGTTTAATCTTGTTTAGTTGAAGGACCCCTCTTTCGAGTCCCCTTTGATAAATCAACTCTCCACTCCCTTGATAATTACCACTGGTTTCCAAGTACTTTGGAATCACGCTTATGATCACATAATTCATTAGTGTTTGCCCAAAGAAATGATTTAAAGTCTTTAAAGTGCTTCTCCATGCAGAATTGCCATTAAAGAGGCCATATGCACCAGCTTAAAGTGTTAAATGGTTTGTTGAAGTCAACCGAGGTACAAGGGATGATAAACATAAATTACAACTAATATACTGCACCAGTGGCTTCTTCGAAAATAAAAAATTACTGACAGAGGCAAACCACTTTGGAATCACAGTTGCAGCACAACTGCTCCCCTCATTTGTGTGAGATGATGCAAGGATGTACGAAGCGCAACACAAATGGCTCAGCCTCACCTTGAATATTCAGACGGGCTAGCACATTGTTTATGCCTGAATACATCATTGTGATTACCTGACTCCTTTGGCACCACTTTTGAGATGTCTTGGGGCAATATGCACTGCGAGTGATTCAGCGATTGCATTAAAAGTTTAAACATCGTTTTGTCACCTTAAGTTTTTCAATATATTTACACCAATGAATTCCGTTCATGGTGGTTATTGTGCAAGAAATCCAATTTATCATGAAAAGAGAAAACTTATTATCATTCCTTGTGACAAAGCCCTCAAGAAAGAGAATGGTATTTTTACCATTAAATAGCAGGTTTAAATGTGCAAAGTTTCAGTGTCTTGTATGATGATGCTGCCAATTAGTGATAATTGTGCTGCCTGCTGGTACATAATATAGGCTATTGTAAATGTTTATTCCTTTCCAATACAGAAAATGTTTTATTATCTACAAATTGATGGTTAACAAAACCTAATAATATTGTAAAATAGTGGTAACTCCAGGCTATGCACCATTTAAAGAGGGGACATACTTACCAAATAGCAATATGTCTATAATGGTTTCTGAATGTCATCGTGCATACTGTATTTGCCATTTTAATAAGCAATAGGCTGTGTTGATAGAGTTATCAAGTGCCACCTTTATTTATATGATTGTTTGAGAATATATTTTGATATTTATTTCACATTTTTGTAACTTTGTTAAGAATATGCACTCGGTGATGTTGTGGATGTGTTGTGGGTTGATTACTTTGTGAATAAGATGGTGGGGGGAGGGAGGGATGGGAAGGGAAGGGGGGGGGTATTAAGTTCAGTTTTGCATTGTATTGCTTTGGAAAATGATTATATGTTACTATTAGGAGTAGGACTATTGGAGACTCCTTTGCAACTGTAGCTCAAAAGGTATTTTTGGAAAGCCCTACGTTAATTGTTATGGCCTGATATACCATACAAAAGGAAGTTACATACTTTCTTTTGCCTTTGTGTTTCGTGTTTTTGTTTTTTTTTGTTTTTCAAGGGAACTGCAGGAATTATTAGGCTTAGCATTGAAAGATGGCCCTTGAGTAGCTCTAGGGGTGTAAGTCCCTTCCTCAATTCAAAGCCAACACTGCACTGTGAGCCCCAAGCCCCATTCAGTGATAATGTACATGTCAGCAGGGAAATGCAATGATCCCTCACTTCTCCATGCTAAATGATCACTTTTTCATCCCGCTTTCTTTCTTTCAACTAAATCCACTTCTAAAAAAAACCCTCCTTGCAAATATTAACACATTCCCAAACAATAGTCCACAGTAAGCATGAATCAGCAGTTGATTCCCAATTCCATGCACACAACAGGAGATTCTATTGTGGGAGTGTGTGTCTGTGTGTGGTAGCTAGGCGGTGGGGGTCCTGTTACCATTGACACCCCTATCCAACAAAATTCCAAACCCCCAGCATAGAAGTGTGGAGGAGCTTATGATCTGTTGGAAAGCCGAGGCTACTTGCTGCGGCACTGCAGAACACCCCGTCCGCGTCTCCAGACGGCCCTGATTTGGGAATGCCGTGAAATCCATGGCACCTCTCCTAGCTTCCTGGCTGAACGGTTGCCATATCTTGTGATGGACTGAGGCAGGAGAGAGGAGAAGCAGCCAGGGATGAATACGGCTTAATCTTTACCCAGGCCACATGTGTGTGCATGATAACACGGTTGCTTTCTTCCTGTGCAGGGTTATTCTATGCCGGCTGCCAGGTTAGCTGCCTTGCACAGCCATGTTTCGCTGCGATATTTGCCCGCTGTAAAAAGAACTATTCCACCTAAGGAGGGGGCTAATGCATGTTTTTGGAATTGGCTGTAATTCCTCACACATTTCGAGAGACAGATACGGTGTCTTATAGTGAATGACAATATATGTAAAGACACCTAGCATTTTCTCTCCCCTTTTAGGTCCTAATATTCTATTTGTGAAGTCTCTTCTTGTGTTTAGGATAGTTTATTTTTATTTTCAATTGGTCCTTTTATGTGCAAAAGCAGCAATACATACTTACAATACATACAATTAGACACAGTAAAATATCCAGACACATCCTACAGTTAAGTGGGACATTTGGTATAAATAAATGCTCTATGTGCATCATAGCATCGCACAACGATCCTACACTGAATGAATATGAAGCTCAAAGTAAATTTAAGCAGCTATTTAAGCAATGTTGCAGAAAGAAAAAATAAAAGCTGCTTTACTATCCATTCACTACTGTTCAGAAATGTCTGTGTTAATTTGTGTTCAAGCTCTGTGTGCGAGTCCATGTGCACACTTGCATGTTGCATGCAGGTGCTGTCATCGTGTATTCAGTCCATACAGTGTTTTATGAACTATATAGCTTACATATAGTGTAATCACTCAAACTGCTTTGTATAAAGGTCTCTCCTTGTTACCCCTGCCTTCTTCTCAGATAGACTTTATCCCCCCCATCCCCCACCCCCATCTGCCCGGCAACACAAAGACATTTATTATGATTGCATTACCATAAATGATTTTATAACATCTGCTCATCAATAATTATTGTACAAATTCCCCTGCCCTCTGACCCATGCTTTGAATGTACCCCAGGTGTATGGCACTGTCAGGCTAATGAGTAGCGCCACGCTAGCACATTGTCCCCACGTCACTGCACACGGTCATACAGTCACCCAGCCTCTTCAATTAGAGCCTGGTGCAGGCTCTAATATTAGCCGAAAATGAGAAATCAAGCACTAATTGAAAACATTGCATTCAAGAGAGAGCCTCTAAACAAATGGCGAGGATCTGATCTAATATTGTGCGTAATATAGTTGGTGTCTGGCAGAAACCTTGTATCTCCACAGTTCAACTTTTTAATGTTTTTTGTTTATTAACGTCCTACTTCACAATATTAGATTGTTGCATTGAAGTATAGCTATTGTCACTATTTATTAAAATGTTTTAAAAATAATTATAAAAAAGGAATGTTTTGAACAGCAACGATATGCTCATCAGTGAGATATGAGTGGCTGATAGTCTGTGTTGTTTCTCTGTGAAGGGACATGTAGGTGTTAATATATACAGTAGTGTGTCTTTCCCTCCATCCTAATTAAATTTTACTGCACTGATTAGATTTTATATGTCTCTTAAGAAGGTAGCACTTTTTAGAAGATTTTCTCTTTCTCTTTATGAATCATCAGTTTTGGTCAGTTTGATTACACACATGCCTCCTATGTATGCAAATAACATTGCTATTAATTAAATAAATAAAACCTCACTGAATTGTGATTAAATACCTTCAAATATAATGATAATAACTGCCTTATGGAATCTGTAAAATCACTTTGATACCACATGTTCATACTACAAACCATTATTCAAATTCTTTAAGGCAGTAAAGTGCATCCATCTATAACTCAAGCCTGTTTCTCCCTAAACAGCAGTCTAGTTGTTCTAGCAGACACAACTGCAATGTCAGATGCGGTCCTAATTGAAAAGTTAATTAACTTTTTGAAGTCATCAGCTGTCATTTCTGCAAATCAGATTCTAGTAAAGCCCCACGAGACCAACTTTATATCAGTCTTAATAGCTAGGGACTCTCCATTTTCCTACGTGGGAACATTTGGTCAATGAAAGTACCATTTACAGAGTATTGTTTAATTAAAGTCAAATTAAGAGAACTGTAAGCAGAATTTAATTTCTCGTATGAATTATTGTCTAAAACGGAGTGTAACTCAGATAATCAAACTTTTCATTATCCTTCACTCCCTCCTGAGGTGTCTCCTCTGTTTCTCTGGTGCTCTCTACATCTTTGTTGACTGCTCCGACAACATAAATGAGATGAAACTACCCACAATGCATCGCATCATGATAGTTTTTCCTTTACTGTTCTTTTTTTTTCCTTTTACAAAAACCTTATCTGAAATGCTCAGTGGGAAACCCAAGTTCTCACTAACTTATTTCAAAAAAGAAGGAAAATAAATGCGATTTTAGTTCTCCCGTCAAAAAAGGTCTAACTTTTCAGCCCAGTGTAGTGTAGATAACTGTTGAAAGTGATGCTATCAGTCATATACAACTGAGGAGTTCATCTGAGGTGACAGTAGCATGCTGCTACATGAGGACAGCCTCAATGTATGTGAACACATCAGGATATGATCTCATTAACATTGATGCCCTAAATATGCTCTGTAGATAACACTCCCGATCCAACTCATTTATATTCCAATGTCGGCTGAATTTTAGCCATCACGTTAAAACACAAAGGCCATACAGCCATCTCATTTCAAAGCCTCATCCTGGGGTATTGTCCCATGTTGTATCTGAGGGTCAGTGGAGGTTTAATTGATTCTTCTTCTCCTTCCATCTCTTATTAGGGCCACAGCGCCTCTCCGTGGGAGCTGCTAATTGGCCTTCCCATGTGGCCACTTGGAGAAACAGGCAGACGCAGCCCAGTAGTCAGTTCTCTGTGTCCAGTGGGACGGCGGCTGATAAAAGATTCACACTCGATATAGCGCTCAGTGGTTCTGCTTAAGGGATGTGATTGTGCTGTCGAAACTCTTACACCATCTGTCCACCAGATTTGCTCAGGAATCGTTGGGGACTGGCAAGGTTTGACATGTTAAGAAATAGCCCTATGTGTGTGTGTGTGTGTGTGTGTGTGTGTGTGTGTGTGTGTGTGTGTGTGTGTGTGTGTGTGTGTGTGTGTGTGTGTGTGTGTGTGTGTGTGTGTGTGTGTGTGTGTGTGTGTGTGTGTGTGTGTGTGTGTGTGTGTGTGTGTGTGTGTGTGTGTGTGTGTGTGTGTGTGTGTGTGCGCGCATGCCTGCATATGCGCTGTGTGCATGTGTGCCTGCATGACAACGGTATATGTTGTGTGATCATGTCAAGAGACATCTTTTTGCGCAGGGCCTTGGTGGAACTGACCTTGATTTCTGGTGCTTTATTAGAAGACGTGATATAGCATTATGCTGTACACATGCAGATATAGGTCACTTTTTTCAGTTCACACCTTTCAACCTCAAAGCCACCTAAGGGCGATAGAAATTGCATGTGAAATTGGTGCATTTGAGCACTCAGTTGGCACTTCTTATGACATTTTGTGCTGGTAAGGAAGGTAATGTGGCTTATGTGGGACAGGGCAAAACATGACATGACATATTAATAGTTTTCCTTTTCAATGCAGAACATGGTAATTCACCAGGTGAAAAATATTTTCACCCTACGCTGGTTTCATATAAATGTATAAACAGTCTTTTAAGAGGACAAAAGTGATAATTTTACGGTAAACTGAATAATATCAAAGTGGCTAAAACGTTGACTTTCACTTTCTTTCATGTGGCAGCTATTTTGATTGAAACACCCTCACTTACCTGAAGTAGTTACCAGAGCTTTTTTCCATTTAATTTTGCTAGCTAGACCATCAAAAGGGAATCAAACTCAAAGCAAGACTGACATACTGTAAGGCTAAAGCTAATGGGCTTAAATAATATGGTAAATCTATTGTAGTCTGCTTTTAAAACTTTAGCACCTGCACCATTGATGATAAATGTTATGTTATGAATGAATAAAAACCTCACTTGGACAGGGCGGCTGTGGCTCAGGAGGTAGAGCAGGTTGTCCAATGATCCATGGGTCGGCGGTTTGAATCCCGGCTTCTCCTGTCTACATGTCGAAGTGTCCTTGGGCAAGACACTGCACCTGCATTGCCTCCAATGGTTGCCACCATTGGTGTGTGAATGTGAGAAGTGAGGATGCTGGCGTTGACTGTTCACCACTTCACCTCCCAATGCATGTATGGACCATGCATAAGTGCTTTCAGTAGGAAAGTAGTGTACTGCCATAGAGGTGTACTGCCATAGAAATAATTGAAATACTAAAAAAGAAAAATGATTGAAATATATATGCTACAGACTTAAAAAAATACTAATGAACCATGCATGAGGGGCTGAAGTTGAAAATGATTTGGTAGTGAAGTGGCTGCGTCTGAATATGCAGAAATCACCATGGGCTCCTGAGCTTGCAGGATTAACGTGCAAGGGCTAAACGGTGTTATCGGTTCTGATTAAGGAGCGTGTACCGGGGTACCCGCTCCACCTCGGAGACAGCCACGAATGTCAATAGGGCTAATTGGCTCATTACACCAGGTATTTAACTAGGGCATAATCATTCCGTGTCATCACTTAAGCCCTGGTGGAGCACGGGGGGCTACGGCGATTGAATACCCCCTAACCTCAGAAATGATCTGAGATATGAGACCGTGCACTGTCTGACAGAGTGCAAGGGCAATGCACAGTTGCTCAACATGTGTGTATTTCATAAAACAATTAATAAAAAAATCTGTGGAATTTTATCTCGAACAGCAAACTGATAATTCACAAATCCTTTTAAAACATTGGTCTCAGCAAATAACATTAGAGTTTGATTCAGTGAACAACACTGATTAAAAGATGATGCAGTGTCACTAAAAACAAAACACATATGTAGGCGTAGGCATATTGTTTTTTGTTTCTTTTTCAAAGTTGAAACTACATGCATAGTTTGAAACTTTATGTTCCCGTTCTCGTTCCAACAGTTCCACACATTCGTTAGATGCTCATGCCATCACTGTCATCGTCCTTGCTTATAGGAAGAAATGGGAAAGGGTCCTGAGGGTCTCCGAGTGTTGGCACTGTGCTGACCATACCATCGCTCTCTATGAAAGGAATGTCTGCTGCAGCATCAGTCACTGTTGGCATTCTAGAGATGGCCTGCCAGTCCATCATTATTGTGCCACAACCCAACCCCCCTCCCCCCCACACACACAGACCCACACACACACACCCACACACACACACACACACACACACACACACACACACACACACACACACACACACACACACAGTCACACAAAAGCATCACACTCTGCTCCTACCCCTGTGCATGGCAGTGATAGGCAGAGGACGAAGAGCGCACTTCCTTATCGACGCCAATCCAGATGAACCTACAGACACGCTTCCCCAATACCCCAGACCCACTCGCTGCACAGTTGGCCACCATTAGCCTTGTTTCAGCGATGACTGTCCTGAGGCAAGGGGAGGGGGCACTGCCAAGGTACTTCCCTCATTCGCCACGTTTCCCTGGGCTACGGGGCCTCTAGGCTTACTGGCCCATTGGAGACATAAGCCCCGGTCTCCCTGGGGACCCTCGGCCAACCCAGACGCTTGGCAACAACCAAACCATCCAATGGGAGCCATCCAAGAGCAGTGGATGGCTATGATATCTTTCCACCAAGGGCAATTTCAGTCATGCAGAATTTTTACGGATGAAGTGAGTGAATGCATATAGCTAGCGGTGGACTGAGTGAGACAGTTACTGTAGGTTGCTCAACTGCCTCCATACAAACAAGTGTTCTAAGTGAATGCTGCTGGTTTAATGAAGTTTAAATGTAGTTTGTGTGATGATACAGTAGCCTGGGTTCCAGCCTGGGTTCCAGCCTGATTTGCTGCGTTCCGCGGATCTGAAAATGTCACTTCACAGCGAGTGACAATTCACGGAACGTAGCGATTCAGGCTGGAACCCAAGCTAATGATACAGAGAGGTTTGAAAGTATTGATGTTGCCAAATCTTTGCTAGATATTAATTTAAATTGCATGGCCAATTAAAGCAACATCACAGCTGCATAGCATCTTCTCTTTCATGTTCACTAAATGTAGTTATGTCTGCAATAAAGCAGAGGCAACAAATATCTCATATGTATCTAAGATAGGCTATGTAGTAGCAAATGTCAAACGTATACTTTAATTATAATATGTCCTTTATTCAATTAATTGTTCCGCTGTTGCAGTATCATTGCATTCTGCTTCTCCACTTCTCAAAAGCCTCAAAGATCATTTTAAGGCTGGGATCTATAATTAATAAAGATTATCACAGTGTCAAAGTCATTCAAACAAGATGGTACCACCACTCACTCACACATTCACACAATCAAGGAGTTAAAAACCCACTGATGAAGGATTACCGTAATTTTTAATCTAGACGTGTTGTTTTTTTAATTCACTCTGACTGCTCTGCTTTGATGGTTTTGATTAATATGGCCAGGAAGTGTTTGTGAGCAAGACATATACTGTGATTCATCTGCAAAATAATCCAATCATTACCAACTAATGACAGGGGGGGTTGAAAAATGATGTGAGTCCACTGCAACTCCCCAACATGCATTGGGGCCCCCACAGACGCAGAAGATTGGAGGACCCACCTGTCACGGCAATGCTGTAATTGCATTGTGGACCCTCTCCTCTCCTCTCCTCTCCTCTCCTCTCCTCTCCTCTCCTCGCTCTCCTTCCCTATCCACTGCCGTTCAGCTGCGCAGACAATACTCGTCTTAATGAAGCCGTCTGACGAGGTGGCAATTACAGACTTCTGTCACTGTCACCGGGGGCAACCAGGGAGGGGAGGAGGTGGAGGAGGGGGAGGGGCAGGCTTGCCCCTGAGGCCTTCTCCTCCACACCCGCTGTGTTGCGCTCTGTGGCAGGGTGGCTAAGCTGCTGTCAAAGGCAACTTGGGAGTGTGATCTGGATTAAAGCTTTACTGTATGAGTGATTATTAGAAACTCAAGTGATGCATATAGCCACATATGGAGACGTCTCAGAGGTGACGGATGATCTGACATCATACTGCAGCACGCTGTTAGAAATTAAGAGGCCTTTCAATGCACAAAACGAGTTACCTGGCTGGATGATGCTGCCCTGATAAGTTGAGTCAACACACACTTTAGTCAGACAACTCACGGATAGATTTAACCAATATTTATTATAGAATGAGAATACAAGTGTGCATATGATATTTGACTTGGCGTTCGGCTCTGTTGCATTTTCTCCCTGCTCGGCACGATTAAGCACCATCATAAAACATTAAGAGCAGGGAGATAGATATACAATAAAACCCCCATGGGGAGCATAATAACAGAGCCCACCGGTGGTGCTGGGGTGGTGGTGGGAGCAAACATCACATAACAACCAGGAACCATAGCAGAAGGAAGGCAGGAAGAGCATGCAGTCTAGTGAGCTTAAGTAGCCCGCCCACTTGGTCAGCTGACTGCCCATCAGCGAATGACGTGTGGGACTTGCACACACTTACAAGGTGCTGCCAAACTTACTAAAGAGACGCGCACGTTCTCGGCTGTGCGCAGCTTATTTTTCCGGGTTTTTAGACAGCTGGTGGATGGAAATTAAGCTCCACCTCCGCGGACGACTTGCGCGACGGCCAGATTCCCGGAAACGCTCTCCTCCGCGCAAGTTGTCCGCGGAGGTGGAGCTTAATTTCCATCCACCAGCTGTCTAAAAACTCGGAAAATAAGCTGCGGACAGCGTAAGACGTGCGCGGCTGTCGGCCGTTTTGCACTTAGGTGTGGAAACACTGACACACCCACATAGTAATGCAGCATGTTAACCCCTTGAGTATAGTATGTGCCTTTGAGCATGGCATTAACCCCTATATCTGACTGAACTAACTCCGCAAGCTACGTATCATTTGTTTTTGCCAGACGTTTGTTCATTTTTCTTTTAAGATTTGTTTGTTGTTTCAGTCGATATTACACACAAAATCAGGCTGCATGTGCAAAAATAAATTTTTAGCAATTTTCCCTGACAAATATTTGTTGCATGTTCTACATTGGTTAAATTAACTACTATACTTACTAAACTAAACGTAACTGTTTAACCTACGTGCAGCTTTAGTCATTTACATATAGCTCAGAAGCAAGTTAAAGATCCAAGACTTCAGATGATAACAAACCTTATCATGTTGGGTTATGTATTAAAAGTCACACCGTGTGAAGTAAGGGGTGCTAATATATTAAAGTCTAACTCATGTTGATTAGGTGATGTAATGGGATGTAAAACAAACGGTGCAAACACAAACATTAAACGCCATTAACAATAAAGAGACAATATGACGTAAATAACACATGATGTAAATGTTCCCTTCATTGTCAATGCGTTTACAAAACTGAACTAAAGACAAACATTAAACCTGTGTATAGGAGGAGCTAGCACCCCTCAAAAACGTATCAATATTTAAAGGGTTAGTTCAGATTTTTATTAAGTAGCTCCTGTCATTTGGTGGAAGTCTGGGTGCCATTCATTAAAAATACATTAATGATGCGAAGCCTGCGTATAGCTAGTTCAGGCAGACAACTCGCACGCCTATACCTGATCAGGTGACTAGTCTCATGCACTCTTTACCTGATCAGGTGACTAGTCTCATGCACTCTTTACCTGATCAGGTGACTAGTCTCATGCACTCTTTACCTGATCAGAGCGGCTATTTAAACTTATCTGCATGCCTACCTGCTCAATCCTGGCTTCTATCCTGCTGTGCGGACGTGTGTCGCTGCTGCTGCTCCTGCCTCGATTGCTGCTAACCTGCTGCTCATGATGTTTTTTGCAAATCCCACCGCCTCCCCAGCATCCACCTGTAGGCTTTGTTTCTAGATCCCCCTTCATGGGGTCTTATTCATTCCCTGTAATTTTATTTGGCTTATAACTTAAAAATGTTCATGTTACAGGGAATGAATGGGGACAGAGCCCTGACGCCAATCTATGCTTCATATATCAGCATAGATATTTTCTATGCTCAATTATGCTCAATAAATATATATTCTAAATTCATTCTAAGAGTTGTCTGACTGAAATCCACAAACTAGCGTAATTTGTATTGTTGACATATTTCTATCATATTATAGTGCAACTTTCATTCAACTTTGACCCCTCTGTCACATGGAACAATATTAATAGTATTTCCTACAGCTTTAAGTCCAAAAATCTGAACTAACCCTTTAAGGTAAGGAAATAAAATCTCCTTTTCCTGCAACTAAAAGGTTACTTGCATGACAGACAGACAGCAGTGTCTCCCCGCCACATTAATAATGACGGAATAATTAGATTTTAATACAACCTTTGAGTTATTTTACACCTTGTCAACATTCTCATGTTTGTTGTGTAGCTGCAACTCTTTAATTTGTCTCTTACTTGAACAAAATGTTAATTGAATCAGAGACTTAATGTTACGCTTGGCTGTTTTGATGACTCTAATGAAGCTTAAACTTCATCCGTGCCCACGCAAAGTTGTTCACTCTCCCCATGACCAATCCTGTTTACATGCATGTGTGCATGTTCTGCACACACACACACACACACACACACACATGCACTCACACACACAGTCTTCCCACCCCTGATTGGCCCCAGCACAGGTGTGCCCTGGTGCCTACAGATGTTGCCATGGTTACATCATGCCTACCATCCTATATAATTATGTGGTATGCCGTGACACATACAGTATGGTTCTTCTTGCGTCAATACATGAAATGAAATGAAATGAAATGAAATGATTACTATATTTACCCAGGGTATCTGGGCTAAGCTCAAGAACTTGTTTCCAGCCATAGAACATTTCATCGTAGTGGTTCAATGCCTTGTTCAAGGGCACTTCAGCGGTGGTAATTTGAACGTGTCGGACTGCTGATTCGAACTGGCGACCTTCCGGTATCGGCCACCGCTGCCACATACATCCCTCTGTCCTCTACACTTGGTTTGTTGCAACTGGGATGGTTAAGTTTGCACACTTTGTATGGCTCTGCAAGAGACTAGGGTGTGTGTGCGTGTGCATGTGTTTATGTGTGCGTGTGTGTGTGCGTGTGTGTCACCTGCGGAGTGTGGGTGTGTGACGTGTGTCTGTCTGTACGTCCGTAGCTAATCTTGCAAACTGCTGAACTGATCATTCCCAAACTTTGTGTGCATGCACGCTGTCATAAACAGTAGAAGTACCTTTCGAACTGTGTCCAAAATATGCCATGTTTTTCTGTAGGCCTATATTGTGGGAATGGAAAGATAAATGACAGAATATATACATTTAACGTATGTAACTTTTTGTTCGCCCATCCATAGGGCTAGATAGGGCTTCTCGATCTTTCCATCCCGTTTGGATCTATCAGCCTTCAGATACCATATGACACCTTGTCCAAATTTGGTGTAATACGTAAGATATACGTCATACACGACTGACGTCTATGACGTGTTGTTATGCAATGGAGATGACTCTTCTTCCCTGTATTGTTTCACAAATGGCTTTGGTGACAGCGGCCGGAAGACTGCTGTTTCAAGTGACGTTACGAGACAGCTGGTTGCGGACAGCGAGGAACACTGGAGCCTCTGGATCTGGATTTCTGCTCTCACTGAACAGGGGCTTCACCACCACTCGCACTCAGCATCAGAGTTGTTTCTTCAGCACCCGGCGTCAGGGGGCCTTCACCCCCATCAGCACCCAGCCTCATCAGGGCATTTGCATCACCAGCACCAAGCCTCATCAGGGCATATTCTGCATCACCAGCACCCAGCCTCACAGGGGCTTCAGCACCGCCACGTCCCAGCCTCCCAGGGGCTCCGCCACACATCCTCCTAGGTCTGATAACAAAGTGACTGTGCATTTTATCAACAGAGATGGAGAGAAGATCACAGTGAAAGGGTCTTCTGGTGACTCATTACTAGACGTTATCATAGAACAAGACCTAGACTTTGATGGTTTTGGTGCATGTGGGGGGGTGTTGGCCTGCTCTACGTGTCACCTGATCTTTGATGAGGAGGTGTTCAATCAACTGGGGCCGGTCACAGACAAAGAGATGGACATGTTGGACGTAGCCTATGGCCTCACTGACACATCGCGCTTGGGTTGCCAGATCTGTCTGACCAAGACTTTGGATAGCATGGTGGCCAGAGTACCGGAAAGTGTTGCAGATATCAGACAAAGAGGAGACGTACCCTCTTAACTGGCAACCTGAACAGCAGATAGCTGTTTCTATGTTAGTCAGGGGATATATTAATACATTCTGGGAATAAATTCCTTACCACGACATTTCTTCACCAATGCGTTTGTAAAGGTGTCTAGTAACAGATATCACAAAGATTGAAATTCAGTTTCCCGGAGAAAGTTGGGGTACCATTAACAACCTACTAGCCGAGGCTATAAGGCAAAATGTACAAATTTTCATTTGGCTTTACATAGTATGTGACCGGTCAAACTAGGGGGTTTCAAGATTCTGAATCCATTGCAAGCATTTGTTTTGACCTCATCACATTTGTGATGACCTCATCACATTTGTGATGACCTCATCACATTTGTGATGACCTCTTCACATGTGATGTACGATGACGGCAATGTACAGTAGCAGTGTTCAGATACACAGTCTGAATGGCTATGTGTGTCTATAGAATTAGCTAGGACCGAGCAGGGCTTTGCCGCAATATAAGGAAAATCACACCTGTGTGAAGTGAGGGGCGCTCTTCATCATGGCGTAACATGTCTATTTGCTCAGACACATATGACGTAAATTCTCCATTCATTGTCAATGGGAATTTAATGTTTGTGTTAAGGTGCGTTCAGGTCGCGCCGCTCCCGTTCGCGCAACTATCGTCTTTGCATTGACTTTCTATGTAATCGTGCCGCTCTAACCATCCAAGTCTGAACGCAGCTTAAGACGGACATCTACACTAATAGCTGAATATAGGAGGGGCTAGCGCCCCTCAAACATATAGTGCATTTCAACTCAACTAAATGCAGTATTACCAGAGTGAACTTTTGAAAGATTAAACAAATAAATACATTTGGAGACCTCATTTAGTTTGTAATACCAATGACCCAAGAACATACTGTAGCCATGGCATTCTACCTTCAGCCTCATCAGAATCCCTCAGTTTACCCAGACAACATAGACATGCAATTGTTTAAGAAGCAGTGCCTTTGTTTGTCTGCGATGGAGTAATGAGTGCACTATTAAACTCTGGAGATCCAGGGAGTACAGAAAGTTCAAACTGGAACTACTGGAGCATCCCTAATGCATCTTGACTCATTGCTCCTGGTACTTCCTGCCTAGACTTAGCAGTATAAAGTAGTAACCTAATTTCACAACACATTACAATAGCTGTATCCCAAAGTATTAAAGGAATAGTGTGAGTTATCATTTTTGAGTGGTCCAACCACTCCTAGAACCAGCAATGTCCGTCCGTCTGTCCCTATGTCTCTCTGTCTGTCTGTCCCTTTAGGGTACCAACAGGGGGCGCTGTTGCACCACTCACTTCAGACAAGGTCTGATTTTTTTTACATGCAGTGGTACAGTATGCAGCACTAACTATTAGTGCCACTGATGTATGGACATTTACTTTATGCAGTTTTTTTTCTTTAATAATTTTTATCCCACGATTTTGCAACCCATTTCTTTCACCCAGTGTCAATTATCTAATGTAATCCTGGGCGCTACACTTCCTCTGCCAACCTGGGGGGGGGCAGCGGACTGACCTCATGCTCCCTTCTATGAGGAGTCCAAGCTGCTTCTTTTCACCTGACGGGGGGAGTTTCCCCAGGCCGGACGTAGCGTGTGGAAGGAACACGTTATTCCGACCAGTTCCTTTCCCCTCCATCGGGCGCCCCGGCTGGCCAGGGGGAGGTAGTTTAGAGACCAGGATTACTGCATGTTTTTTACCCTAGGGGACACGGGGAGAACATGCAAACTCCACACAGAAAGGCCCTTTTGCCAACCCTGCCTCGGGTATGGGCACTGATGACGCGGAGGAGAGAACACGCCCCCAGCGCCCCTGGCGTCCCCAGCGGGAATCGAACCCAGGACCTTCTAGCTGTGAGGCGACAGCACTACCGACTCTCCTGCAGTGAGACATTCATTACACTTGTCAGGTCCTTACAGTGTCAGCTATTATGACTGTAGTGTGCTGACTTTTTCACGTACAGGTGCATACATTGCAATTACGTCATCATGAAGTGCTGCCCTCATTTTATAGCCCTTTCTTTCTTTGTCTCACATGATTGAGCTGTTGCAAGTTTGTAAAGAATTTCCCTGTTGCTTCGTGCCATATTAAGATGGACAGTGTGACTAAATTCTGCCTTCCTGTCTGTCTTGCATGAACATACCAGAGATCAATTAGTTATTAGTTATCAACTTTAATGTTTTATAGCGTTTATAGCCTAACCCAATCTTCATTTTCCCCGACACTTCATAGCATGCAGCGATTAACGCAACTTAAAAAAAAACGCCCACAAACATCGCCGGCCAAGCTCATTGCCAAATAGACATATTATTCACACGGAAACTCTCAAGCTTGCCGGGTTGTGCATTAGTGTGTAATAGGCGCTCTTAATAATGCCTAGCCATGCATGACACTAGCTCCCTTCAACAGGCTCCTTCTCATTGCTCACCCCTTATCTGGGATTCAGTTGTGTGAATTTGGATCGGTCTAATCACATTTGTTTAATTAAGCACAGCTAATAGACTCTCCAGGAGATATGGTGTCTCACTGTGACGGGCACGTCACACTGAGGTGCATGTCAAACACAGAGGCCTGGTTTCACATGGGGCTTTAAAGATGTGCACTGGATGATGTGCCTGACGTCCCACTATGGCTGTGAGGCTGACACAAACAAGCGAGGTTGAATGCTAAGGTTGAATGGGAGTTAAATGTCTGGCTGGAACTTCCCTGTGTGGTAGTGGAATGTTTGACAAGAAATTCCCCTTGTACCAATTAGTAGGCAATTGACTTTTTGACATTGAAGCCATACTGTGCCTTCACGATCCTGCACTGTTAGAGAACAGTGGTTCCTGCCTGCTTTTCGTGTACACTAGTTGACTAGTATACTGTATGCTTGGTTGGCAGACGTGAATGTTGGATAAGCTGCCATCTTCATTGATAGAATTCACTGTCCCATATAAATGTTACAATAGGCCTTATTTAAACAGGTGTGTTATTTACAACGTCCTACTTACAGTATGTATTGTACAGCAATAGTCGGTGTGAACAGTTCCAATCTTTCCATAGCCAAATAGACCAGTTTGCGCACGCACGCACGCACGTGCGTGCGTACGTCTGCAGAACATACAAACAATGCAACAGGATTGGTCATGAGGGGAGTGAACAACTTTGCGTGGGCACGGCTGAAGTTTAAGCTTCATTAGAGTCATCAGAACACAGTGCGTGCGTGCGTGCGTGCATGCGTGCGTGGGTGCGTGCGTGCGTGCGTGCGTGCGTGCGTGCGTGCGTGCGTGCGTGCGTGCGCTTGCGTGTGTTTTCTGATAATTTCGCAAAATGCTCAGTGCCAACTAGACAAGAGTTTTGTGCATGCTGGAGTAGGTCAATTAAGATACTCAATAATTGTCCTATTTAATATTTTGTGTGAATGCATTCCTGCAGACCTCCCATCCCTCGAAAGTGGGGGATGGTAGGTGCAAGGGGCCAGTGAGGCGCTCCAACGTTGAAGCACTGGGCCCTAGTGGTAGGAGGAAGGACTGCAGGCGGATTCATGACGAGGAAACCCCGTGCAGCCCATGGGCTTTAACATTGAGCGGTTGCACTTCCGCATTTGATCACCAAAATGTGGTGGTCAAATGCGGAAGTAGACGTTCTGAGACGGTCCTTCCGGGTGCTTCAAAACGCCACTGAGCAACTTCCACTGACATGAATATCGGGGGGGGGGGGGGGGGGGGGGGGGGGCGGAGCTTCGCGCCAGTTCAGTCTCTATCCTTCTTTATACTCTATGGTCTGGAGTCCACCCAGAGGCTCATGTGCCCTCTAATGCAGAAGTACTTCTGTCGGGTGGTGACGTCATTGACTCTACCATCAGTTATAAGAGTTACAGTATAAGCAGTATAAGCAGTATAAGCATGCGCTTTATTTCCTGCCATCAGTTTTACAATTCCTCAGACAGACACACAAACACAGTAACCATCACAGCGCACACAGACAAACAATATACTAGTGACTGCGGCATGCCCCACCCACCACATATAGACATGCCCGACGCAGCCCTCAATGAAGATAGACAGAGTCAGAGTTGGACAGACACACCTTTAGTTAAAGGGTGACCAGTGGGCACTGGGAGCGTGTTCTCTCCTCATCAGCGCCCATACCCTAGGTGGGATAGGCGAAAGGGCCTAACTTGTGTGGAGTTTGCATGTTCTCCCCGTGTCCCCTAGGGTAGCTACCCTCGCAAATAACACGTGGTAATCCTGGTCTCTATACTGCTTCCCCCTGGTCAGCATGGATAATGTGGAAATAACATCCTACCCGGGAAACTCCTGAACAGTCGACGCCAGTGTCCTCACTTCTCTCACACACCAGGTACACACACACACACACACACACACACACACACACACACACACACACACACACACACACACACACACACACACACACACACACACACACACTCTTATACGTAGATGGCTATAGCCTCCTGTATGCATCTCCATGCCAAATATTACACTGGTGCCCGATTGTAAAGCACAGAGTCGGTAACGATGAAAGTTGGAAATCCATGCCCCACCTGGCTATGCAATACCTGTTCCACCCATTTGTCTGTGTCCCTTTTATGCCCATATATGGAGATTTCTGTATCTGTCTCTCTGTATCCCTTTATGCCTATACATGGAGTTCTGTGTCAGCCATGCCCAAATATGGAGTGTTGTGATGTCAGAACAGGCCAGCTCCATATATTGAGCCTGGGCAGGGGTCCTATCCAGAGGCCTTTTGTGGCGGTTCAGGACAACCGTGGGTCCGACCGACACCGGGCACTGCACTCCCTGCGGGGGTGTGGAATTCCCCTTAACCACTAGGCCATCAATGTTTGTCTATTTTCAACAAATGTTTGCCTATTATATAGGGGGAAAAATCACACCTGTGTGAAGTGAGGGGCGCTAATATATTAAAGTCTAACTCGTGTTGATTAGGTGATGTAATGGTGATGTAAAACAAACGGTGCCAACACAAACATTAAATTCTCTTTATTGTTAATGGCATTTAATGTTTGTGTTAGGGACAAGATGACGTACATTTTCCCTATAACATTGAACTAAAAACAAACATTAAACCTGTATATATAGGAGGGGCTATAGCGCCCCTAAAAAATGTAAATGATGGTGGAGGAAACCCTGCAAGGCACCAACCTGCTTGAGGGTTCAGTGTCTTGCTCAAGGTCACTTCTGACATGATGGTACGATATAGGGTTCATGTGGTTAAATTAAGTTTTCACAAGTGTTGGGTTGAGTTGACCGAAACATAACGATAATGCTTCTGATTCTGAATGACACCCCATTAGCAGCTGTATAGGCATGTGCACTTTGGAGAGGCCTCAGTGGGTCAGTTCATTGTTCTGATTGCTCTTCATCCTCACTGTGCTCTCCATGCAGTGATGCAGCGCATTCAGGAGGAGCAGACGAATGAGAATTAATAATAGTTTCATTTGAGCAGTGAGCACATTTAACACAATCATACACTCTCATTTTAAAAGTTTGAGGTCCTCTTGCAGACTTAAAGGGGTATTAAATTCTACCCTCCAATTTTGAGAGGCCAAAAACCACAGCATAGTCAGTAGCTGAAGTGAGTAATAAAATAAAATCTGAAAATCCAGTGCTTAACCTGGATAAGACTGTAGACAAGTGTTCGTCTTCTCAGGAATCCTTGTTAATCTTTAAAAGGCGAGCAATTATAAGAGAGTGACTGAAGAAAGTAGAGAATGATAACCACAAAATCAAGACAATAAAAGGGCAGAGCATTCCAGATTTAGACGAGACGTCTGTCTTTTGGCTCTTGGGCATCTTTCTGAGACAAATTACCTTCAGCAGTCAATAGTCTGTCTGTAATTAAAATATACTCGCTTGGAGTGGCAGCAGTGTCTCTCTCTATTTAGTTGTGGGTTGGAAAGATTAATTCTGGGGTGTAACTCTTGTAATTTTCCAAGTGCTGTTTATTGTCCTAAAAAAAAGAAAGAAAGAAAGAAAGGAAGAAGGAAATGCAGATGATTGAAGTGTCTCAGGACCAGCTCAATGTCTGCTTTGAATTGTATATACACTTCACACTTTTATGTTCTTTACCTTTTTTTTTTACCTTAGATATGCCCTCCAATAGCGGACAGACATTATTCATTATTCGAAACTTTGGAAGTCCTCCATTGCTCTCACAAACTGTAGCTCTCACCCTATAATCCATGATTGGCCTGTGGGTATGTGCGTGAGTGTGAGCGTCATCATATGAGATGCCAGTTTTATTTATTTATTAATCAATTAAATTATGTATTTATTAGTTGGAAAACGGTGTGCCGAGGCACACTGTTGCTGTGAAGTCCAGGTATAACTTGGTATTTTGTGACACACACATTATTATTATTGCTGCAATATACAATTATATACAAAAAGTTAAGAACCATGTGTTTCTAAACACATTTCTTACATAACATATAGTTGTTTGTCTACTTCTATTTAGTAAATAAAAAATAGCCTTTACAGAGTAATAAGTAAATAATAAGTGTAATAAAATATGTTATAATAGCTATTTTGCTTGGCTATATGAATAGAGGTGTGCCTTGATATTTTGACTTGAGCACCAAAACTTTGAAAACCACTGATCTCTATGAAGAAGAAGAAGAAGAAGAAGAAGAAGAAGAAGAAGAAGAAGAAGAAGAAGAAGAAGAAGAAGAAGAAGAAGAAGAAGAAGAAGAGAAAGAAAGAAAGAAAGAAAGAAAGAAAGAAAGAAAGAGAAAGAAAGTTTGTCTTGGCAGATTCAACAGAAAGAAGAAAGTTGCAGATCTACCCACACTGTATGCTGCGGAGAGAAGTCCCTCTTGTGGTCAAAGTAAGAAAAACAATTGGAACGAGTAGCACCTTCTTCCATATCCAGCACTTTGAATCGTTGTACAAATAAATGCTGCATTGTAGTAGTCACCAGCTGTTATTCCTAATGATGAAAACATACTTAACTTAGCATGAATTTACAATTATGCAAAAGGCAAATCTGAATCTCCTTACTGGAACTTTTCAAGCTATTGTATTCTCCCGTGAGAGAGTGCTTTAGTGTGAATCATATGGGGAGCCAGTGTTTTTGTGAAATGGAGATTTCGAATACATGATAATGAAAGTCTGCCATGGCTTTTGTGGCGTCCCAGAGTCACAGCAAATTAACTTTTCTGAGAAGTTGAAGCTTTATTTAGTTTTTTTCTTTAGCTAATATAAAAGCAAACATAAGTAGTAAGCTAAGCCTATATATATTCATTAACATTAACAACTGCAAGTGTCTGTCTTTCTTTCTTTCTTTCTTTCTTTTGCTTTAAGTTGTGGCTGTGCTAAATGCTGTATATATATATGGGTTTTTAATTAAATCGATACATTTTTAAAGTAATATTCATGGTATACAATATAACGTGTAAATGAAAGTGATAACTCTGTCTCTAACGTCTTCGTGTAAGGTGCAGCTATGTTAAAGCTGGTGAGAGTGACACTATAGCTGCTATACATATACAACAACCCTGCAGTTGCCGGTTGCTTCCAGCACACCTGCTTGCACACACAAGATGTGCAGATGCAAGCTGCCAATCATTTTGGAGTGTCACATGCACCTCATCCATGCACATGAAGCACTTATGCGCTCACACACAAGTTCACAGTATAAGGCTACAAGCAATCACGCGTACACACAGAAAATGCACGCGGCCATACGTGTGCACGCGCGCACACACACACACACACACACACACACACACACACACACACACACACACACACACACACACACAACACACACACACGAGCAAGAGACGAGATGGTATATTATTTCATTAACTTATTTTGAACATATGGTTTATGGCTATAGAAACATTGATTATTATACTGGGAAATCAGGTTTAGGCTACCCTTCAGAATATGTGATGTCCTTGAAAAAAAACTAGGCTAACATGTTCAAATGTTTAACGGTAGGCTACTAATAAAAAGCCTAATATTATTTTCAAAATGTTGAATTTTAGGTAGAACTAGTTTTATTTAATTGTATTTTATTTGTTGTCAAACTGTATAAGCTGTATCATACCAATTTTTCACACTTGTATCCTTTTTGTGAAGGTAGCCTATAGCATATACAGGCCTACTGTATATGAGGACAGGTGTGTAGCCTAAACAATTAAGAAACGTATGAAAAAAGCAACAGCTTGCTGTGAAAAGGGTCTGAGAGCATGCATTAATAGGCTAATCATTATTATTTTGTATCTAATGGCTATAGCCTACTTAATTATTATTTTTTGCATTTTAGCAAACACTATAGGCCTACAGTGCAGTTAACCATATTCTTCATATAGGCTGCTCCAAACTTTCTTCTTCTTTTTTTCTTTTGTAGCAACATTCTGGTTGTATATACA
>NC_136811.1:34825840-34840840 GCF_951216825.1 Electrona antarctica | reverse complement strand
TATTTGCATGCAAATACTAGGTCAAAAATTGGCAACCGTTCAGGAAAAATAAACAAGTTATGCCATAATAGTGGTGACTTTTTTATCATTGCAGGTCTGTGGCAGCTTAAGGCGCTGTGGCTTCTCTGGTCAGTCCCTCTGAGAACAATGTCACAGCCCTTTTCCTGTCTCAGACTGTGTCACTTCTTGTAAGTCCTCTGACAGACAAAACGGCAAGACCTCTGAGTTTTACACCCACACATATATCTTGTAGGCTATATGTTGTTGATATTTTGCCAAAAAAGAAAAGAAAGATTCTCAATCTAAACTTGTTTGACAGGAATGGTGAGAATCAAAGAGCATGCATGGGACGGACAGTGTCATGACACACGTAATTCTACCATGACATAAATCATTAAAAAGCCTGGAACTCTGTTGTTGTGGCCAGTCAGGTTTTCATCTTAAAGTGTCCACTCCCTGACACAGTTTGCAGTATATTAGATTGATATAAAATACTTTGAACTTTTCTGCTCACAGATTTATGCCCTAAGACCCCTATAGATGTTTCATTTACTGTATAGGGCCTACCTCAGCAGTTCAATGAGTGCATGAAGACAACTTACCTCTTCTAATCGAAAGTAGTGCCTGTGCATAATATGGCCGCAGCCTAATAGCAGGAAATCATCCTGTCAGATTTGCGAGGGTTGAGAGATTCACATACAGTAGGTGATCTGGCACTCACTTGCACCTCTAATTTCTGTTGCACCGTTGAACTTCTCTCCCTCCATGTCTCGCCCCTAATAAATA
Organism: Electrona antarctica; assembly: GCF_951216825.1. Taxonomy (NCBI): domain Eukaryota; kingdom Metazoa; phylum Chordata; class Actinopteri; order Myctophiformes; family Myctophidae; genus Electrona; species Electrona antarctica. The sequence continues at coordinate 34,840,054 of NC_136811.1, read as the reverse complement.
TGCTTCAATGCTGGTGGCACTTTTTCCTCACATGTCCCTTAATTGGCACTTCATTTGTCAGGTCGCTGGCGCATACTGTAAAAATCGCAGAGGGACCAGAGGCACAGGAGGCTCTGTTTAACCACTTACTGTAAGAAATGTACTACACTTCGTAGTACAAAAAATAGATGATCTACGAGCTCACAATGTGTAACATCACAACGTTTATTTTTGTCATTTTTGATGTGTTTTTGTTTCGATACAATTTTCACCTGTAATGACATTCCTAAATTAGGGACGTTAGGTTGAGAGTGGTAAACGCCTGGCTCCCCTCACAATTTCACAGGTCCAGAAGAAAGTGAAGGCAGGTTCCATGAACAAATGATTTGTGCAGTGTCACATGAAAAGACAATGAGACAGTTGTTATCAGATGAAGACAATGTAACAAAGTTTTTCCATCAAACGGCCCTGAGAGAAACATTTGGAAGATGCGTTTTCTTTCTTGTATTTATAAAGCTTGATGTAAACACTGGAGCATCTTTAGTTAAGTCAAAAGGCAGGAGAGTTGACATACAATATCTGAAAAACCTCTAGACATTTGCAACTGTCACTACAATAAGTGAGCATTTTGATTGTAATGGATTATGACAGAGGGTGGTTCCTTAAATACCTCCATCATTAAAACTTCTACTGTTCAGTATTTGATTTGAGTTTAGAGATGGGCTGTGCCTCACTTCACTGAGACTGATATCTAGGCTAAAACCATTAATCGTCTTTCTTTACCACCTTGATAATTATCGCTGTAGCGAAATAACAGCTCAGCAAACAGTGAAATTATACCTGTGGTAGGGAGCAGAGTAAATACCTGTTTAGCTGCCAGCAAATGTATTTATTAGACTGTCGCCAGTAAATAAGAGGCCTGTCTCGTTTTTTTAATGTGTGGCTCTTTGGGGATTCCACCCCCAACCCCCCACCCCCTTATGAAATAGCTCTGTTATGATTGCTAATAGAGAAGAAAGGTAACAATGATTCCCTGCCTTTTTGATGACATGCCACAACCAGTTTGGAAAATGAAAAAGAGGGTGCCTTAATAGGGATTGTTTATGCATTCCAGGGCTCTGTGTCAAATATGTAAGAAAGGGCTCCCCATGACAATTACAGACATACAGTACCACCCTGGGTGCATGTTTAGTGTGTTACTCAGGAGTTATACAGAACATTTTGTCATTATTTATAAAGTTATCTTAAAACAGTGAGGGGGTGGGGGACGTTGCCCCAGCATGTTCAACAGCATTTATTCTGGCATATACTTTGCATACTGTTGATCCAGATTCCTTGGCTTAACGATAAAAGCTTCACATTGTTTTTTCAAGGGGGGTCTTCACAATCAGCTCTGTTTTCAGAATGGGCTGCATTTCAACCCATTTTCCAGGAGATAAATAACCATAGTCCGTCATGTTGATTCTGTCACGCTTTGACAAAATGACATTCCCCCAATCCCCCAATGGTAGATTTTCTTCTTTTGTTTGTGCTTTTTTTAATGCTTCATTATACCATAACAGATACAATTAAGAAACATATACTTTTAATTCGTTTGTGATTCAAGTCACATTATTACAGGTCTCATGACATGGTGGTTTGATTATATATATATATATATATATATATATATATATATATATATATATATAAAACGTCTTTTATTTGTATGCTTGTCTTTGTCCAATCTGGTGTTTCTGAATCCTTTGTTTAGATAATGCGAGGGGAAAAAAGTGATTTGGAAGAAAGCACATCCTGCTAAGATCAGCTTCTTAATACCCACCCACATACTCCAATGAAACAATTTCAATAGATAGTGCATCCTCTTACTCACACACACACACACACACACACACACACACACGCACACGCACACGCACACGCGCGCACACACACACACACACACACACACACACACACACACACACACACACACACACACACACACTTACACCCCTTATCAACTGTTTTGTTCATCAGTGGATGAATGATGCATCCTTTGACAAGGGATTACATGTGCAGAGAAAAATATGTGGATAAAGAACTGGGGGCTCCATCTTGCGCCACCCTTATCCCTTATCCCTAAACTTATTTGCCATTTTTTGCTATTTTGAAAATAATTTTAAAATAGTTCAACTAGCCGATCTACATCTACACGTTGTGAGTGTGTAGATCAGCTATTTGAACTATTTTAAAAGGTTTTTTAAAATAGTAAAAAATGGCAAATAAGTTTAGGGATAAGGGTTAAGAGGTGGCGCAAGATATAGCCCTGTGTCTTCAAGTCTACATCAAGGGTCCTTTCCATTATGTTCCCAATATAAATATAGTGTCTGTCAAGGACCCCCTGTACAGTACTGTATTTGGCCGTGGACCCCCATGTGAAACTATTTTGAGGCAGGAGCTCCCATGAGAGAAAATGTGTTAGTTTTTGGTTTTCTTTTCAAAATTATTCCATAGAAAATTTGAAAATATAGCCGATCTACAAGCTGCACACCATATTGCATTGCTTTTATATTGGCACATTTGGTTCATTTTCTTCTTCTTTTATTAGGGATAAAGTGGTTAAACTGATTTTGATGCTATATTAACACATTTTGCAGGGACGCCATAAAGGACCCAATGATATGATCCCTCAGGTCCTTTACCATTGTATAGCCTCATTACTAGAGTACATATTACAGTATAGTTCCATGCTTATCATTTGCCTTCACTCTCTTAACACCTCAAGAACTAAACCACAAAAATGTTTTGTATAAATAAAGGTGAGAAAGAAAGAAAGCCCTTCGCTACTGCTCCTCACCAACTCAGTTTATCTGTCCTGCAACAAAAACGTGTGACCAAAGCCATCTCCAGTGACCCCCCCCCCCCCTTCGTTCTCTCTCTCTCACACACACACACACACACACACACACACACACACACACACACACACACACACACACACACACACACACACACACACACACACACACACACACACACACACACACACACACACACACACACACACAGACACACACGCACACACATGCACACACACACACACACACACACACACACACACACACACGCACACGCGCACACACACACACACACACACACACACACACACACACACACACACACACACACACACACACACTGTGTCTCTCTAACTCTATTAATTGTTTATATGTTGCAATCCACGAGGCAGAAATTACAGTTGTAATTATTCGGTCATGTGATGACCCGGTCCCGCAAGCAGTGACAGAAAAGTCATTTCTTTAAAAGAACCCTGCTTCTGATGCCCGTCGGTTGTTCTATGACTAATTGGTTTTATAATTTGATAAAGAGAAAGGGAGGCAAATAGAGAGGGAGAGGGAGATTGGAGTGATAAACAAGGCAGCAAGCCGATTAAAGGGTCCAACCCCAATGACACCGGGGGTGGGGGTTTGACTCAACAAGGCTAAGGGCGGTGGCATTGACCCCTGTATTCGCAGGCCTCTCTGGAGGTAGTGTCGTGATACGCTGTGTTGTGTATGAGTGAACATATGCACCCGCGTGTTGTTTTGCCTGTGCGCATCTACAGTATGTGTGGGAGTTGCATTGTGTACAGTGAACATCACACATTGTAATGGTGGGCGTCGTGAGTTACGATCCGAAAGGGGGAAGTGGGGCTACAGTCTCCTGCAGAGCAGTATAGGAGAAAAATCTTTGTTGGGTTTCAGTTACGTTCGTCTTTGATGCTGTCTGCAGTTCTGAGGGCCGTTAAGCAGAAATGCTGAAGGCCTTCCTGTCAGCAGAGCTAAGGTTGAAACCTCTTGTCCTCATCTATTTTCGCAGACTACATGTGATTATAAAACAATTAAGCACTTAGGTGGAGACTCTCCGAAGTTCATTTAATTCCCCTCGTTCTCTCTCTCTTTCTCTATCCCCTCTTCTTTTCTCCTACTTCCTCCTATGATGTTACACGGACATATTAGACCTGTAGCTATTTATTCTGTTTATTTCACTTAATATTGAAAGCTATACTTTATAGTTGTATGAGTGGCTAATGGAGAAACTCAAACACTATTATTTTTTGAGTATGCTTACTTCCAAACAAATGTAGTATAAAGTGATTTTCCATTGTTCCCCAATGGTCATTGAAACAACATTAAAGCAAAAGATTGTATAAAACATTTGGTAGATAATTGAAGTTGTTGATTGACAAAACGATAAAATTTTAGAGAAATTTCACAAATGATCTCTCCTCTGTCCTTATACTCCTCTGTATACATATTACATACATATTACAGTATAGTTCCATGATCATCATTTGCCTTCACTCTCTTTACACCTCAAGAACAAAACCACAAAAATTTTTGCCCTTTGCTACTGCTCCTAAGCTCCTAAGACATTTCACAAATGATCTCTCCTCTGTCCTTATAAAACTCTTTTTGATATATGTATAAAATCGTCAAGCGCTATCATAGTATCTCATGTGTTGGTGTGTGTCTACCTATCATTTGTTTCGAAATGCTGGCCACTTATGTACACATTACTAAGCCCTAAGCTATACACAATCCTCTTTTTTCACTGTACATATCATCTTCTGTCTCATAGCAGTTTAGCTGTGTACCCACACTAATACGGGCATGTTGTGACATATTCCATGACAGATTATTAAATCCCTCGCAGCCTTTAATAGTACTATTGTGTTTGTGTCTGTGTTTTATTGTAGGAGACACTCGCAGGGAGCCGAGGGTCTAACCACACAGCGCAAACCCCATGCTGTTTGTGTTCTCAAAATTCTGAAGCTCAATGTGCAGACTAATTTGTATTAGTAATCCAAATAATCGTATTAATGCCTATTAGAGGCATCACAAGCGGTGAGCATGAAGACATCACACCTACATACAGTTAGTGATAGGAGCTAGCGTTGACTGCCATAATAAATAAATAAATGCATTATTACTCAATGCTGAGCCAAAAGTGATGCAGTTACTCATTCAGTCTGTAAAATAAAATAAAATAATATTATTTTATTACTATTTTCTTTGTCATAAGAAAATATTGAAGGAAATGTCGCAGTTCTGATATATGTGCAAGGAAGCCAATATTATAATACACAACACATGGCAAACATAAAGTGTATCTGCAGTTGGATGTTACGTGGGTCTTCTTGTTTGGAGTCATTCATTTTATACCAGGTGTTTATATGTCAAATTTTCATTTCTCGTGTTTTCTTTAGACATGTATCCAACAGATAACACAATTCTACATAACACAATAACTCTTTTATAGACGTTTTGCACACCACTTATCACTGCAATGGAAAGCTGCATTGGCCTGGAAAAACACATCTTTAACAGTGTTAATCTGTATTCAACACATCACTATAACAGTACACAGCTAGTTATTATTTTTTCCCTTCATTTTTTTTAAACAGGCTTTTCGTTTTTCAAGCCCCCTCTTTTTTCTCTTCTTTCTCTGTGATACAAAACGGTATATGTTAATTGATAATCAGCAGTGTTGATTCAGTGGTGCATTCAGTGCAAATCTGTGCCCTTCTGGATGTCAGAGGGTTTTCACAGCCATACCGGTGCCAACCTAGCTGGCAGTGCTGGCACCTGTTGGCAGTGCCAAGGCCTGGCAGGGGTTATCGATGCTCTCTGATGGTGCCCGACAATCACAGTGGAAATGACTGCGGCTGCTTGCGTCACGCCAGATAGAAAAAAGAGCATTTGCCGACAATGGCTCGCATTTGCCGACGTTTTCTGTGTTCTGAACGCCGCTCTCTGTAGCCAAGTACAAACAAAGAGAGGATGGGACCTGTAGTATACATCGTGTAAAACATGTCAATGTGGAAAATATGTCAACATGCTTAGTATGTTAAAGGTTATGCAAGGACCATAGGGAGTGTGTGACTGGGGTGTTCTGGTGTAGGTGATGCAATGTTGTGAGCAATTGATCTGGTGATGAGACTGAGTAGGGGGGATTTCTGCCTGTCTCCATGTTACCATGTCAGTAATGATGAATGCTGGTGAACAGTAGCTTAATGCATAGGGAGTGAGTGAATGGTTTAATTCCCAAATGCTATGTCTCCATTTTTGGAGAAAAGGAATTATGTTCTGTTTATGGCTGAAACATTAGGCTACCTAAATCGTTGTTGCTTAGTATGTATAACACTGGGATGGTTATATTCTCTAAAATGAAACTATTTTGTAATTAAAGCAGTTAAGCTAATGACTTCAATAATGTTCAGTTTTCCTTTCCTGCTTGCAATCACAATGTGTCCCATTTCAATGGAGTAACTGCAGTAAAATGATCTTGCATATACAAAGCATAAAATACAGGTAGCCTATAGTAATTTCCCCTCAATTGTGCATTTATGACCAATATCTCACCAAATTGCATAAAGCGTATGTGTTTAACTCATTGGAACCTGAAAATATAGAGATGAGACACTGGTCAACAACCCACAAAAAAGCATAATGATTCCCACTCTTGACACCATTGTGCAAGTTTAAACAGTCAACTTTGGCATGAAAACATGTAGTTGTTTCAACAACTCTTCCATTTCCTGTGTAAAACCACAGACAAGTGACCTAATACCTTGTTATAAAAGGATCTACAGTACCCATCAAAAACAAACCCATATTATAGATAAGTGGTAATATTGCATGTAATAAATATATCTTAGGTTCCAAAGACACTTTGTGCATGTCTTTTTTCCATCACATAATTGTCTGGTGACAATAGCATTGTTAGTATTTGGTGAACTTTTTTCTTGCGTGAATGAATTATAATATGAGTGAACTTTTAACCTGTGGCGGGTGAGAGGGATCATTTATTTATTTTCACGAGGGCTGAATGAGCATGAATGTTGTGCTTTGTTTTGACCAGTGGTGTGGTGATAAAGCCCAGTCTCCTGTAATTACACCAACCACTTTAGACATCTTCACTCCTCCTCAGTGGTCATCTGTTCACATTTCGGCATTCTTCTAGACGGGCCACAATAAAGCTGCATTGGCATTGAAGTACCCTCTCGGAATCATTTGCTTTTTTGCATCTTCCAAAAATTGGATGCCCCCTCGAATAAGCGGAAGTTTCTTCGATTACCCAGCTCACCTGACAGTGGTTGCCCTTGAGCTAATCTTAGAATACTCGCATCTGCGGTTTGCATTGTTTATATAACAACAGCTTTGGGTGATGTGGGCTAATGTTGTATTTATGGTCTTACACAGATGAATTTGTGGCTCCTAACGGCATTTATTAATACACGTTACATGCCATTTCATATGCATGACACTTTGACCATGTAAGATTTGCACCCAGTGTGTATATTTCCTGTTTTTGTTGGTTTCCTGTTTCACTATTAAGAAGCAGACTCTGGATGCACATTGTTCATTTTCACCTGCTATAGGCTATTTATCTTCATCTGCTGCCAGCATACAGTATGTGGATTTCATAAATCTGCTGTTAAATTCTTCTGCTGAGAAATAAAAACAAAAATGCTGCTCTCAGTTGACAAAGTTATTCCTGAACAGTGGTTTCTTCTTTCTCACTAACTGTGTGTCTGTCCCATACTATGTGACAGTCTTGGAGATAGTTTCCTCAGTGCTGGTTGTCACCAGACCTCACCTCACACACTCCCCCTTTGGCTTTACATGTGTTAAAGGACTCAGAGATTCAGTCACCATATTCCTACTAACTTAACACTGAATAGACTAGTGCATCCATTGTCTTTGGCCTCTCTCTCTGTCTCTCTGTCTGTCTGTCTGTCTGTCTGTCTGTCTGTCTCTGTGTGTGTGTGTGTGTGTGTGTGTGTGTGTGTGTGTGTGTGTGTGTGTGTGTGTGTGTGTGTGTGTGTGTGTGTGTGTGTGGGCCTACATGCACACCCGTTACACCAGTTATTATTACTAGCCTGACAAAGCGAGCAATGGAGGCAAGGTGCAAACACTATATCAGGCTTTTTGTTGACAATATCAACAGAGATTACCTTATCTAATATTTTGGCATTCTGTTTGACATTACAGCCTGTCATGAGAGACGTTTATGAAATATTAACAACATATCAGTGCTACTGTAACCGGCAATTAAGGTTGAGAGAGACATACAGGAGAAAAAAGTTAATATTTATGTTGTATTTACACTTTACAGCACCGCACCACAACACTACAGCAATCAGAGTGAGAACCGTTATCAATAGAGGCACCGGATTTTATTGTGGGGGAAAAAAAACCTATCGACTCGTCTCCGTTCATAATATAATTATCTTATCTAAAAAACATGTCTATGAAGGCTATTTGTCCATCTCCATAGCCCCTCTAGAGAATGTGTGCGTGTTATTCAGTAATAAATGCAGAACCGCCTCACTCTAATCAAGCTGATTAAAAATTCCTGCGCGCACAGCCGGAAATCGCACCATCCTCTGTGTTTTCTCCCCACTTTTTACTTTATTTTCTACTCTCCTCTCCGCCAGGACCTCGGCTGTGGCGGGCGGCCGCCTCCGAAGACCCGATATGCGGTCGAAATCATGTTGTTTTGAGGGTTATTTTCCTTTGAGATGAGGAGGAGAAAAGGGAAAGCCGAGGCAACGCCAGCGCCAGCGAGGGGAGTGATGAGTCAATACAACTAATAATTTAATGGGGACACAGAGGGGGGAAAGAGAAAGAAAGAAGAGCTCCGTCCGGACGCAAATCTAACGAACAGGACACCTCCTATCGCAAGCAGCTCTCATGTGTCTATAGCAAGCCTTATTTCTTCTCGACGTCGGAAAGTAAATAGCACTTTTTTAACCTGTTTTGGTCCGCATATCGAATCATCAACATCGTCTATCTATGCGAGATAGAAGATCACTGTCGATTATTTTTCTATTGGAGACTAATAGCAGGCAAAGCTAATCGATCGCCTTGTATTTTTGTATGTATATTCTCTTCGGGATTCCTCGTAAATGTATAGGATCGAAACGGCTCAACGGCTTCGACAATGCTCATTACTGTGTCCGATGTGCTGTAGCGTATCACGGGCTAGGACTGCTTGATAATCGCGGTGGATGGAGCCTACGCTGCTGCACTGTTAGTGCTGTGTGAACTAAGCAGAAGTCGCTGCACTTGTAACCGATGGACGCAGTTATCTAGTTACTTTGTATCAAATGTTATTTATATTGTCTACATCACAATAAGAATTACTATTTTGTTTCCCGGTTAGTCGGTCTAGGAGGGCTAGGGCGATTAGATAGGGCTATATACATCGCAGGGCATAAGTGCTTGCCATACCAATGTTCTCCTATCACGGTCCATCTCGACCTCCTCTCTTGTTGTACTCAGATTCGTGTCGCTCTTTTTATACCAGTCGTACCGGCATTTCGAAAGAAACGCCACATCTTTTTAGAGTCATTTTTCGGTATCATGCAAACATAAATAGAATCAAGAAGTGAAGTTATTTTCTACCCTGGCAAAACTTGAAGAAGCGTTTCAAGACTGCATTATAGCCTATGCTCTCCAGTGCTGAAGTGCAGCGTTTCAGGTTGGTTTGACAGCTATATCTAACTCTCTTTCTTCCCCTCAGCAATGTCCTGTTATGTCCATTTGAACTATTGCTTTCTTTTTAAGATAAATACGAATCCTGACCTGGATCCCAGTCATATCCGGGTCTGAATTCTTTTGCCCTCTATTCACAGAATTAATCGCCTCATTGCATATTGTGAATGGGAGTTTGAAAAGGTGTGTGGGGAGATATTGTCCCTTTTTGATAACTGTATTATACTTAATTTCCTTTAACACAATGCATTCATTGTAGTACCATATCAATGGTAAGCTACATCTGAAGGGGTTTCTGACTGAACAACTTAAAAATGGCTATCTGTGGCACATTGAAACAAATGTTGTATGTCAGTTGTTTAACCTTTTTCATATACCCAGGGAGCTGTAGTCATGGGTGTTAATTGTTAGCTTCCTGCATTGCCACTGGCTATCTGTGTGCAGCACCTGTGCGTAACCAGCATCACAGCCTCGCTCACACTCCTGCTTCTATCTAGTCCTGCTATCTCTCTGCTTTCCTCTCTTCACTTTGACTTTTGAATTGACCATGATGAGTCAGCAAGAAGTTTTACTTCACCTTCTAACTCAGCCTGTATTTTTTTAATTCACATCTTTCAAAATGAAGTTTGTAATCAGATAGGCCTATTGTCCATGATTGTAAGAAAGCAAAAGAAGACAATGAAATAGTCATAGTCCAATTTAGCTGTATCCTGTATGTGGTAACATGTATGTGTGTGTGTCACCCTTCCCCAATTCCGAACTGTCTGGTGAGTAATAATGCACAGAAAGTGTCTCAGAATCTGAATAATGTTAGTTCCTGGTTTGTTGCCACGGCAGAGCACTATACTCATCCAAGTGGAATCTCTCAGCAAATGAATGTGTTTGCACTAAAACGGCTGCTTGTTTGCCCCTCCGCATGGGAATCTGTAGCGGGACAACCATACATAATACATGCATTGAAAAATGGGAACATTACAGTGGTATGAAACGTCACAAGGGCCTTTGAGTATGAAGTTATGTGCAATGTTTCATGGGTCTCAGTTATTTAGATTTCTCTTTTTATTATTATTATTATTATATTTTAGCTCAAAATAAATGGCCATTCCCTTTTCAACCTCTTTTTTTTTTTTTTTTTAACCTGAAGACGTTCCACACTACGATACTACTGATGCATTATATTTGAATGATTCATCATTAGTGTTTTTTTTTTTTGGTATGACTAAAGCATTCTGTTTTCTCTCCTACATCGCCCCTAGGTGATAGTGAGCAGAGGTGCTGAGAATGATGGAGCATCTCAGCGAGGCGTGCCTGGGCAAGGAGAACTGTGAGCTGGTCAACAGCATGGCAGAGGGCAAGGCCCCGCCAGCCAAGTTGGCCCGACTGGAGCAGAACGGCAGCCCTCTGGGGCGAGCGCGTCTAGGCAGCACCGGGGCCAAACTTTCCGGGGTTCCATACAAGCCGTCCGGGCATCTGCTCAAGACTTATCACAAGAAAGGTGAGTGTGTGTGTGTGTGTGTGTGTGTGTGTGTGTGTGTGTGTGTGTGTGTGTGTGTGTGAGAGATAAGATAATCTAATCCATCAGTCTTGAATGCTGTTCATTCCTTTAAATGACGTTCTATGTTTACTACCAGTGAATTGCCACATAACACCCCCCTGCACACTCCAAAACTCTAAAGCACTCTTACAATGCTTCTAGCGTTCGTTCGTGCATGCGTGTGGGCGCCGTGCACGCACTCACACACACACACACGCACGCACGCACGCACACACACACACACACACACACACACACATTTACACACACACACACACACACACACACACACACACACACACACACACACACACACACACACACACACACACACACACTCCTACTTATTTGCACAGACAATAGCTATTAGCTAATACAGGAGTGGCTGAAATTTATTTCTCTTGCCGTACTGCTTAGCACTGCGTCAACGCGTCTCTCTGTCTCCACTCTCCAACTCCATACCCCGCCCCACCATATTTGTTTATTGTGGGTACGTTTTAGTCCTTTAAGACCCATTGCTGTTTAAAGGGAGCCTTTACTTTGGGATTATGACATAGCTTTTTAATATAACTGTTGTTGTCTTGTGAGTAACACGACAGGGGCGCCGTCGCCATCCAAAAAAAAAAACCCTTTTTTATGGCTGCATGTTTTTTCAAGGGCCTCGGAAGGAGTTTCAAAACCTGCAGGTTTTGGAGTTGTAATAGCATTTGGCCGTTAAAGCTCATCTGTTTGGTCGGTTGTATCGTTTCTTTGTGCCACAGGGACTCAGGAACTCCTGGAATGTTGCTGCAGAGTGTCCTCCAATGAACACTTTTTCTTATTTGCTCCTTTAATCTACATGTTGTGCTCCATTTTAGAGAACTTAATTTTTCACCTTCATCATCTCATTTCATCTCATTTTTCCCCCTCTCTTTTGGCCACCTACCCAGTAAAAGCCTGACTGTTAATTTGCCCATTTGTAACTGAGATTGTGCATTTGTACAGTCTGAGAATTAAATAGAACACTTAGGATTTTACTGTGTTTGAGGATGATCCCGCCCAACATCCACCTTCCCATCTCATCTCATCCCTTCCGTTCCCAACAGCCTCCATTTGTTTCAGTCGTTTTCAGAGGAGGCCGTGATGCTGACTGTCCACACGTTGTCCTGCTGCTGATACTACGCACAGAGCCCATAGCAGGCATTGTGTCTGCGCCCGAAACAATATTTACCGCGGGCTTCTCTGGGCTCCCTGAAAACAAAGCCAGTATTGATCCCCCAAATGAACCTACACAGCAGTCTTTATTGTTAGATCTTTATCTATTAAAATCGCGGGAGGAGAAAAGCGTCCCTTTCAGCACATTCCCTGGCATCTGCTGGCTTATTGATTGTTTGCCAGAGCTGTGTGCATCTTCTGGAATGCCTGGGATTGGAAAGTATCAGAATCAGATGCACTTTTATGGCCAAGTTCAACAAATGTGCAGGAATTTGACTTGGTAACATCGGTGCAGACATATTGATAACTACACAGTAAAATCACAACTGTGACTTTAACTTTGAGAGTGTGGATCTATGGTTCCATTTGGTTCCCTTTGTAAGCTAAATTAACAGTCAGGAATCATGATTTACAGTTTAAGATTTTAACTGATACTTTATTAACAGTTTGAAAATAGTACAGTGGTACGATTATACAATGATGCTAAAAGGATAACACAAAAAACGTGAGGGCTTGTTTCCATTGTGGTCCTGTGTATTCAAATCATCATGTATATTCACATGGATTAAAGTTCTCAGTCGCCACGACTGATTTCAGTCATTTAGATTCCATAGAAGCCAGCATGTCTTCTATGAAAGCATGTTGCACAATAGAAGCCAGTATATCTTCTATGGAAGTATTTTGTGCAATAGAAACCATGCATTTATTCTATGAAAGCATGTTAGCGAAAATAGGCAGAAAAACCTCTCAATTGAGAGCTTGTAGACTGGTTATTATTATAATTTGAAGTGGTCAAACTAGCAATATGTTCAGAAGCTTCTTCCATAAAACCCTAATGGTCTCGGATATTTCATAAAATCAAAGGTCAATATGGGATTTCTTCACCTGTTTGGAACTATGTAGATTTGGCCATACACCATTTTTCAGTTGTGAGACTTTAATCCATGTATTCAATTCATCAATTATGCGTGTGTGTGTGTGTGTGTGTGTGTGTGTGTGTGTGTGTGTGTGTGTGTGTGTGTGTGTGTGTGTGTGTGTGTGTGTGTGTGTGTGTGTGTGTGTGTGTGTGTGTGTGTGTGTGTGTGTGTGTGTGTGTGTGTGCGCGCGCGTGTGTGCGTGTGTGCGCGTGCACATGCGTGAGGACGTTGGTGTGTGTGTGTGTGTGTGTGTGTGTGTGTGTGTGTGTGTGTGTGTGTGTGTACGTGCGCATACAAAATAACCTCACATCACATTCTGAACCAATACTAAATCTGGACAAAACATACCATACATATTTCTCTAACAATCTATGAATCTATTTATTAAATACACCTAGATTCATCATTCTGCTGCTCAAAGCCAGTGTAGTAGACCACAGAATATATCACTTCCTGCATTCATATTCAGTGAGACTCTGAAAGGCCAAGCTTTCAGAATTAACTGAAACTTTCTTAAATTTCAAGGATGTTATTTTAGTCGAACAGCATAGTGTGTGATATTTGCACAGCGCATCCTCTGAACATTCGGCAATCTTTGGACAAGGATTTCTCGTTCCACCTAACGGCAGACCCACTGTTGACACAGACTAGTAAAATTCAATGGCACATGGGAATTGGAGCATTGCATCATGGGATGATATTTGGAGTTGTTGGCAGTCAGGAGGCAGCTGAACCTGATGCCAACACATTGACAGGGGCAACAGTTTGAACCCCAAAAATGGAAAGATGAGTTGGAGACCTTTTGTCACGGTTTCACATTTATTCCAATTAAGCAAAGTGAGATACAATTCAATGACTATAGCCATTAATGAAAGCCAGCCATAGTGCTTCATCTCACTTGGCTCTTGCCACAATAATTTCATCATGTACCATAGGTGGGTAAAAAAAATAACTATAGGCTACTAGAACTGAAAAATCACACCTGTGTGAAGTGAGGGGTGCTCTTATCATCTTACAACATGATGATGTAAAACAAACATTGAGG
>NC_136811.1:34808340-34818340 GCF_951216825.1 Electrona antarctica | reverse complement strand
TACATTTATTTCATTTTTCACGGACATGAGAACATCAACGGGCACCCAGACATCTGGGCGCCCCTCACTTCACACAAGTGTGATGTTTCTCTTTACTCTGAGCATAATGACAGGGGCCCTGTTTGCCACAGTGCCGAAGGTGGCCAGGCTGTTAAAATGTCTCAAGATGTCTTAAATTGATTTATCGAAATTCAAGACCGTAAGAATGGTTACATACACTTCGGTTTAGCATCTAAGTGTTAATTACAGTCAGAGGTCCTGGGAATGTGTTTTTCCCCGTGCACGTTTGCAGACAGAAGTCGATGCAGGCCACTGCAAGTCCTTTTCATATTTATTGAAAATCAATATCTGTCTTAAATTTCATTTTAACTGCCCTTAAACAGATCTTAAAGTGATAAATTTCATTTTCTGAAACCTGCAGATGTGAGATACTCTACCATGACCTTTTCAAATGGGCAGATGTAGCCACTGAAGAGTTTTTTTGTTGTTGTTTTTTATCCACTTTATTTATTCTTTTCAATAGAATTTGACAATTTAAGAATTTAGCAGATGCTTTCAAATATCTCGACTCAGAAATTGCAAGATTGGAGTAAGTAGCATGAACCCAGTCAATTAGCAGTTCTTATAAGATAAATTAAGATTTTGCCTCTCACTTAATAGTTCAGTTTGTAATATGAGAAATGGTACAAGTACTGAAACCAGTGTTTTTAAACGTGTTAGCAAAATGGTGAAGCCAGTTTATTTATTTGAACCCTTTTAGCTGGTAGTGAATGTCAATAACGTTATTTGAAGCAGCAGCACAGGATTAGACACTGCCTTGCAGTGCCTTCTCAATTGGAATTCAGACATTGTTACAATTACCTCTCCCTGAGAGGAAATACAATGGAAGTAAAACGTACTGATTGTAGCTTTAACTTAAAGCATGAAAAACAAAATAAACGTATCACTGACCAGTTGTAACTGTAACCAACAAATACCCTGTTGATCCATGTCTATCTGTAGCTATCATGCAAATTACTTCAGTTTCAGCATTTAGTGGCCTGCTATGCTCGTAGAGTGTCATCTTATTCCTTTAAAAGCATACTGGGTTCAGTTCTCTATTAGCCACATTAGGTCACATCAGTAGACCATACTATGTGGACAGTGACACTGCCCCCCCCCCCCCCCCCCCCCAGGGGTATTTAGTCGGCCACAGGTGAGAAGCTACTGTGGGAGGTTGTCTGTCCCCTTGAGGCTGTTGGGTTCACTGAAAACAGATGAATGGAGAGAGGGGATGAAGGGGTGTGCCACACGGCCGGAAATGATTGGCACCTTTTTATAGGATTAGTGTCACCTTAATATTCAGGAGCGTAATCCTTTATGGAAAAGCAAGGTTAGCAGACGACATAACCACAGAGAGAGAGAGAGAGAGAGAGAGAGAATTAGCCCACCTCTGAACAGGACTTAGAATAGAGAGGGGGGCGAGGGGGAGAGGCATGGGGAAGGGGGGATGCTTTCTGAAACACTGCTTTTGTCCCAGGCCTTGTCAAACATTTAGTTTCATTCTTTTGTTGTGGGGAGTCATGCTTTTGTGTTTGGCCTACAAATGGCCTGAAGAGACTCAGAGAGCGAGAGAGAGAGAGAGAGAGAGAGAGAGAGAGAGAGCAGGAGGGGGAAAGATGCCAAGGAGGGAGACTTGGAGGGAGAGAGAGAGAGAGAGAGAGAGAGAGAGCAGAAAGAGAGAGCAGAAAAATGCCATGGGAGACTTGGAGGGAGGGAGGGAGGGAGAGAGAGAGAGCGAAAGTGAGAGGGAGAGAGCCCACTAACCCAGAGGAATAGAATTGACTCTGATGAAGTAAGCTTAGACATTGAGCTAATAGCCGGGGGACAGACCACCATCACATTGAGCTAATAGCCGGGGGACAGACCACCATCACACTAAAACTTTGACTCTACCTCAATCAACCAGTCAATTTTTCCTCACATGGGAGGTCTGTTCGGATACTCACTACCGTAGCTTAGCGCCCCCTCCGCCTCTTCCACGGGAACTATGGCAACAAAGGACCCCCCCCCCCCCGCCCTTCGTACACAGCCATTTCTTCTGGCTGCCCCCACCCTCGTCTCCCACTGGGCAGCCCTTGATGGAACAGCTGCTGTGTTGCGTAGCAGCAAATAGCCATCAAAATGCCATCTTTGCAAGGCCTTCGCCACTATGCCTGCCACAAGCAGAAGAAGCTGTGTGTGTGTGTGTGTGTGTGTGTGTGTGTGTGTGTGTGTGTGTGTGTGTGTGTGTGTGTGTGTGTGTGTGTGTGTGTGTGTGTGTGTGTGTGTGTGTGTGTGTGTGTGTGTGTGTGTGTGTGTGTGTGTGTGTGTGTGTGTGTGTGTGTGCGTGCGTGCGTGCGTGCGTGCGTGCGTGCGTGTGAGTGCATGTGGGTGCATGTTGGTGATGATTTGAGGTGGTGGAGATGGGCCATAATTGAGCTGTGTTACATCTTGACGAGTAAAGAGCCGCAGTGTAGAAATGGGTTACATTTCCTCCCCAGCTGATTCAGGCCATCAGGCAAAGTTGGAAGGGGAGAGGGTGTGTGCTTGTCTGCGTGCATGAAAACACGCATGTGCACGGGCCCATTTGAGAATGTGTATTTGTGTATCTGCTAGGGCATTAAGCAACTAGTCGACTAGTAAATCCACTAGTCGACCATGTTGGTACTAGTTGACTAGTTGATGAGAAAAAAAAAGGGGGGGGGGGGTTTCCCCGATTTTGTAGGCCTCAAGATCAGGTAGATTATAGTTATAGTCACCAATGTACACAGTTTTTAAATGTACAAATATTTATTTACAATTTTCTTTTTTACATAATAGGTATATAACCTATTATATAACCTATATAGTTACTAGTCGACTAGTAAACTAGGCAACTAGTCAACTAGTAAAAGTGACTAGAAGTGAATGCCCTAGTATCTGCACGTGTGTGTGCGTGTGTGTGTGTGTGTGCGTGTGTGTGTGTGTGTGTGTGTGTGTGTGTGTGTGTGTGTGTGTGTGTGTGTGTGTGTGTGTGTGCTTGTGCGTGTGCGTGTGCGTGTGCGTGTGTGTGTGTGTGTGTGTGTGTGTGTGTGTGACTGTAACGCTGGTGGCTGAGTGCCTGCCTGGTGTGTCCATACTCTCTCTGTCCTTCTCTCCTCCTCTCTCTCCCATGACAGGGTGTGCAGTAGATGTTTGGGGCAGATAGCAGCCCACTGCCACTTCCTGGTCTTACTGATAAGCTCCCTATATGCTGCAGATGGCTATCACTTAAAGGCTCCGCGCGTGTACACACGCACACACGCACGCACGCACGCACACACACACACACACACACACACACACACACACACACACACACACACACACACACACACACACACACACACACACACACACACACACACACACACACACACACACACACACACACACACACACACACACACACACACACACACACACACTACCTGTTGACCAGAACTGGCACAGACTTGCCGTGGGCATGACAGAGGCAGCAGAGACTCTGGTTATTTGCCTGTGTGTGTGTGTGTGTGTGTGTGCGTGCGTGCGTGCGTGCGCGCGCGCGTGCGTGCGTGCGTGCGTGCGTGCGTGCGTGCGTGCGTGCGTGCGTGCGTGCGTGCGTGCGTGCGTGCGTGCGTGCGTGCGTGCGTGCGTGGCTGTATGGCTGCATGGCTGCATGCGTGTTTGTGTGTTTGTGTGCGTGTGACAGAGACAGACAGACATACATAGAGAAACATAGACAGAGAGATGGAAAAAGAGAGACTTGTGTTGTGTGTCATTGCTCTCATACACAGCATACATGCATGCATGTGTGCGCGTGCGTTCTCTCTCTCACACACACACACACACACACACACACACACACACACACACACACACACACACACACACACACACACACACACACACACACACACACACACACACAGGGGCCCCTGTGAGAGGTAGAGTGATGTATTGAGGGAGAGGGCTGATTAATGAGGAACGTTTATTAGAACATCTGTGTCAAAGATGGCGGCGAGAGAGGGAGAAAGAGAGAAGCCACCCTGGCAGTGTCTACTCCAGGCCTCTTGTTTGTTGCCTTACCCTAGATCTACCGTAAATAAAACATGCCAGGCTGGAGGAGAGCACTTTATTATCACTGAGTTAAAGCAGAATTCCAGCTGTTTTTAAACACTACATCTCATGCTTGTGGTTGTGCCCCAGTGTCACGCACAAAAGAACATGATATCTATAATAGTTCACAATGCATTGCACTGCCATCTACACAGCTTGTAGATCTGCTATTTTTGCTGTGTGGCCAAATGCGGAACCAAGTATAAATCGGGGGAAAGGGGTCTCTATCGTGTGTGTCTAAGCAGGTGCCATAGCTTAATTCATTGTAATTGTTGAGAAATATCAGGATCACTTATTAGTGACATACCAAAAATCATCACAACCTCTTTTTACATGGTTACTGTCCATACAGTAGCTCAATGAAGGTGTGAACGAGGGACATGCAGATAGCGGCCACATAATCAGTACTATAGAGTATGCTGTTTATAACACATATATATAACACATATATATATATATATATATATATATATATATGCACGCACGCACGCACGCACGCACGCACGCACGCACGCAAGCACGCACGCACACACACACACACACACACTATGGATCACTTGTTAGTGGAGGTCACTCACTTGGAGGTCATATATATGTGTGTGTGTATATATATATATATATATATATATATATATATATATATAGTCAGTGGAGGTCACTTTCCTAACAGTCTATTGCTCATACTGTTGTATGGTAATAATAACAGAGAAAGTGCTTCTTCATATGTGAAAATAAAAGCATTTACATCATCAGCATCTTGACTGAATTAAAGCCGTTGATCTATATTTAGGAATATAGCTTGTAGATCTGCTATTTTCAGTGCGTTCAACGCATATATTAAGGCTTTTATCCAACCACAGCCGCCTTCATTCAGAGTAACCCACTTCCTGTGGCAGCCCCGGGGGCTTCCGTGCAGAGGTCAGGAGTTCGAAGTTCAGAGTCAGGACTGTCGCCACGACGTGCGTTTTTCCACCTGCTGTCTTCCTCCTTTGTTGAGGAGGGGCAGAGGGAGGCAGTGAGACCCCCCTACCACCCCGTTGTACTAGCTCACTTTGTGTGTGTGTGTGTGTGTGTGTGTGTGTGTGTTTGTGTGTTTGTGCGTGCGTGCGTGCGTGCGTGCGTGCGTGCGTGCGTGTGTCGTGCCGCCTTGCTGCTCTGCCAGAAGGCTCCCTGCCGTCCCCCAAGCGCACATATTAAAGAAAATGATAAAGATGGCATACCTGTAATTTGAAAACAGATGGTTTCGTTCTTTTGAATATTTATAACAATCAAAAACAATTTCTCCAGCGCCAACCACGCTATTTGCCCGGAGGCCGGCAAGGTGTTAAAACATTTATTTTAATGAAACGTGGCGATGGAAAAAAAAAAGAAAACTTGTTTCGTTCTCCTTCTCCGGCAAAGGAAGATAGTTGACATGAATATAGTGAGGGCAGATGAATATAGTGAGGGCAGAGAGCTGACAGTAAAGGAAGACTGTGGGGGCATATGTGCGTTGGAGAACTACACGCTCAGTGAGGCCCTCGTACTCGCTTGAAGTTGTTGTTTTTTAACAGATTGCGTAAATAAAGAGAGGCTGGGAGAAAAAAAAAGAGCTTTGTCTGTTTACATCGCCAGATGCTGATATTTAATAAGTCACAATCTCTTTTTCGTTTGAAGGTAAATATCTTTTCCTCCACGCACTCTTCTTGATGTCGACATAAAGCTTCTAATTCAGTCAAGCTTCTAATTTACCCCGTCTGAAATTAAAAGTTCTATCAAACTCGATGGCATTTGATAAAGAAAAAGGGTTTAGGCCGACTTTGATTTGTTTTATTCTTTATACTTTGAGAAGACAAGATCCAAATTTCTGCATGTGTGATACTTTGATTTAGTTTTTTATTTTGCATTATTATTTTTTTGCTGGTTACTGTTTCCTGATTCAATTTGTTTTGACACAGTATTAGCACATGTTTCACAAGCTTTAATATTTTGTCTGTATTTTCCACAGTCGGAATCCTGAAGTCTCTCGTCTCTCCCTCTCTCTCTCTTTCTGTCTCTCTCTCTCTCTCAATCAATCTCTCTCTTTCAGAGTATGATTTCCTCCATTGTGAACAGCACTTACTATGCAAATGTGTCGGCGGCAAAGTGTCAGGAATTTGGGCGCTGGTATAAACATTTCAAGAAGACAAAAGATATGATGGGTAAGCAAAATGGAGCAGCGCAAAGTGTTGCACTTGTGCTTTTGTCTTTTCACATGCACACACGCACGCACGCGCGCACACACACACACACACACACACACACACACACACACACACACACACACACACACACACACATGCCGCACGCAGATACAGCAGTTACCATTCTATGCTATGTTTTGTCTTTGACAGTTATATTATATGAATCATTATTTATATTCCAATAATTAACGACCTTTCTATACACTGTAGCAGGTGTACAGAGCTTTGTCTATTGATTAACGTCCAAATGTTTTCACCTCAACATGTGGCACATTGAGATCCCTTACTTTTCCATTGTTTTTTTATTTTCCCAATAACAAAAAGGCGGTGATGTCTGAACCACTTCACCCTCTAGTAGTATGAGATCAATTAGATTTTCTTATCAAACCCAACTGTGCATGCTTTATATTATTTCAATGAAATTCTATTTGACTGCCTAAAATCAGGTTACCGGTATATAAGTACCACTCCGATCAGAGCATTCTGATACTGTATCTTTATATATTTTGATTTAGTAAATTGCCTTACTGCCATGAAGTTACACATATTAGCCTATTTGTTGATGACAGCTGATATGATATTAGAGGTTTTTTTTACAAAGTAACAACAGCAGCACTGTCCAGTTCATATCATAACCACGCACGCACGCACGCACGCACGCACGCACGCACGCACGCACGCACGCACGCACGCACACACACACACACACACACACACACACACACACACATACACACTGTATACAAGGAACTGCCTTTGCCCTTTGATTAGATATGTTTAAAGTTGCCAATAGGAGCTATTGCCATTATTCTCTGGAGTGTTTAAAGTGATATTTATGAAGTGCCGCTTCCTGTTGGGGTTGTGACTTTTTGGTTTTCATCCATCCCTTCTCTTTCTCAAAACCCCTATGCTGTGTCATTTCCTGTGTGTGTGTGTGTGTGTGTGTGTGTGTGTGTGTGTGTGTGTGTGTGTGTGTGTGTGTGTGTGTGTGTGTGTGTGTGTGTGTGTGTGTGTGTGTGTGTGTGTGTGTGTGTGTGTGTGTGTGTGTGTGTGTGTGTGTGTGTGTGTGCAGGCTTGCGCCAACCCTCCCAGCTGGAAGGATACCTGGGGACATGCGTTCTCCGTGAGAGCCCACGTGCCAATGCACTAGGTAGGCCCCCCCCCCCCCCCCCCACACACACACACACACACACACACACACACACACACACACACACACACACACACACACACACACACACACACACACACACACAATTACATGAACTCTGATTGCCTGTGTGCCCATCTCAGCCAACCCCAGCTAACAAAACCTTGGGCACAGAACCCTGGGGTACCCATGGGTCGCCTGCAGCGACATTCTGCTGTGCCCACCATGTGTGCCTGCAAGTGTTTGGGGGGAATGCCAAGGATGGTGCAGAGTGGCACAACCATTTCTTTGTGTTCTGTGTGATATCCTGATGTGAATCTGCATTTACCTCACCCATGTGGCAGTCACAGTTTGAGACTGGAGTTAGTGGAAGTACAGTAGCATGAAGCCTGATGTACACTTAGTCATGTGACAGGGTCCCATGCCCAAAATCAGCAATCTACAAGATTGTATATCTGCTTTTTTTCAGCACGGGACACTGAGGTACGACCGAGGATCAATTAGGCCTTACTGGGACCTGCAAAAGTGGCATCTCTTCCTTTGAAGTGACAAAACAGGCTACCGTGCTAGATAAGAATCCTTAATTTAACTCAGGAAGTTTAAAATTGGACCTTGGGGTCCATGTTTACTCTCTCAGAGTAAAATGAACACATGTGATTTTACTGAGCAAGTGAGAATGTTCTGGTTGCATCTCTCTCTTCCTCTCTTTCTCCTTCCCATCTTCAGCCCACATCCCATTTCCATTGTGCATTTAATCCGATGCTCTTTTGTGGCAGGATTCCACACGAGGACTCTCGCTTCTGTGGCAGGCTTTTTCTCCCAGGGCCTGCCATGCTATTCTGTCACCCCTTCTCTTTTCAATTTGCATGGAAATGCTTGTGTGTGTGTGTGTGTGTGTGTGTGTGTGTGTGTGTGTGTGTGTGTGTGTGTGTGTGTGTGTGTGTGTGTGTGTGTGTGTGTGTGTGTGTGTGTGTGTGTGTGTGTGTGTGTGTGTGTGTGTGTGTGTGTGTACATGTATGTTCACTCACTGCTGGGGGGCATGCTAACAATAACACATGCGCACATACTGTAAACAAACACACACACACACACACACACACACACACACACACACACACACACACACACACACACACACACACACACACACACACACACACACACACACACACACAGAGGAGTGAATAGGCATGCCGTACCGTCAGAGCCAGGGAATGCCAGGGATTATGGGAGGAGATGTGATTATTACCAAGATTTTTATTTATTTTTTCCTCCTCTCATCATTTGTTTTCAACAAACAGTCAATAGACCCGTCTTGGCCAGGCATCTTGTGTTTACTGACAGTTAAGAAACAGGCAGCTAAAACACACGATTATTGTGGATATTTTTGGAAGTCATCCATGCACTTAATCTTTTATCTCCTCGCTGAAATATTCAGCTCGTTGAAGATTCTTCTCTCTCTCTGTCTTTCTCCCTCCCTCTCTCCGCCTTAACACCAATTTGTGCTTTTCAAAATACCATGCGATGCGTTTCTGTGGGATGTGCAGGCTGTTGTGCACTTTTAAGGTGTAAATGTTGCCATCCGTATGAATCCCTATAGCAGCAGCCCCCTCAGCGCACGAATACCGTATGCGAGAGACGAAAACCCTTCCAAACATTCAAGCCACTCCAAAATGCTCTTTCACTTCACCCTTTAGATCTCAAATCATTGTTTTCCTCTGCTAAGCACATCATTTAAAGCCATCTTAAAATATTCCCAAGTTATTATTATGGACTTAAAGATTCCCCGAGCGGGAGATAGCCCCCAACTGCTGTCAAGTGATGCATTTATTTTCAGGTCTTACGGGCCTGTGATTGCAGGTAGAGTATATGCAAGCAAGGCCTTTTCAAGGGTAACATCTTATTCATTAGTTTATTTATCTGCCTCTTCTCGCCCAACCCTGCATTTATATTAAAGCAATATTTATTGGCTAGCTTGCACACCCTATTGTTGTATTAAGAACAAAGGGTGGTTCAGTTGGCACTTATTCATTAACACACATGAATGCAGCCACGCACACACACACACGCACACGCACGCCCGTGCGCACGCACGCACGCACGCACACACGCACGCACGCACGCACGCACGCACGCACGCACGCACGCACACACACACACACAAACTCAAGTATACACACATGTTCAACCGCGTTACCTATCTACACTGTGCTGTACTGTTTGTGCATGCATACACACAAATGCACATGCAGAAGAGTCTTCCTGTGGTCCTCTCAGCTTGTTTATATTACTCACATGATGGGCCCACATAATCCTCAACTTAATTTTGGAGACACGAGCTGTGGGAGACACAGGTCACAAACACTGAAGCTCCTTTATGTATGCCTTCCATCCAGAGGCCCTCTTTAAGCAGCCTTACAGTACACTGTGCTGTATGACTGGGACTTACAACACAGCAGGCATCAGTTAACCAGATGTATGTATTTGC
>NC_136811.1:34758340-34803340 GCF_951216825.1 Electrona antarctica | reverse complement strand
GTCGGCAGCGTCCGCCATGGGCCCCGCACCACTCATCAACACCCCACCCCTCCGGCCTGTCCAGGTAACCAGGTTTTCACCCAAAGAAACACAGAGACAACAGGCATTCAGATCGCATATTAGAACGGAAGTTTAGGAAGTAAAGCACAATGTAAAAATGGAGCATGAATACACAATTACATACACTGAAATGTATGGTTCCTTTACTGCTGAGCTAGCTGTTTCAAACCACAACCATCAACCACGACTCTTAATTTATTGTTGTATATCGATTGACAGGTTGGAAATTGTGAGGGCATAAGGTGATGCCTCCATAAATCCAGCAACAGGGTACTGCAAGAGCTGTATAGTACATAAATATAGGTCTGATCATGTTGAGAGTGTGTTAAGACATAAATGCTATAATTATTCCACTGAAAACAGTGTTGACACTGCCTTTTATTCAGTTTTCTTCGAGCGACAATTGACAAAAGGGTCTTGCGACGGAGTGTGAGGCTTGATTCATACTTTGTGGCGGTTGTTATGCACTGAAAATAGCCAATCTACAAGCTGTGTCGTGGTCTTGTAGATCGTCTATTTTCGGTTCTGGGATGTCATAATGTATTGTTGAGGACTTCTGCAAATGTCATGAGACACATGCCACTCATAGACACATGCCACTCATAGACACATGCCACTCATAGACACATGCCACTCACTGACACATTCCGGAGCCACCACATTATGCATTCTGTTACACACCTCAGAGTCACATACATTTATGACAGACCGTCAAGCTGTCTGGACACAGCGAATGTCTCTGTTAGATAGCATACATCACATTCGGCATGTTACTTCTCAACCATATTTCCTGCATCCTTCTCATCCTCTACTCACAGGAGGAGATGGCTACACAAACGAGGGCTAATTTTGACCTTTTCTATGGCCAATCATGCACCATTAACTGTAACCTTCCCGTTCTAAAAATAAACCTGGCACGGTGATGACAAGATCATTGAAAGATCCAGCACCACTCTGTCTGTCTGTCTGTCTGTCTGTCTGTCTGTCTGTCATCAGTCAGTCTGTTCCTGATTTATCTTCTCTGACTGTCATGCCACAACTTTCTACTCACATTGTAAATCAAAGTTCCTCATTCAAAAAGGTATATGGCAACTTTTTGCCACTTAAGCCCATTTGATGTGCGGTCAAGTGTGTCTGGGAGGTGAGAGGGGCTGACAAAGGCCTCCTCTGTCCTGCCCTGTCTGTGCTGAAGATGGAGCTTTGAAAGAGACGGAGGAGAAAAGCAAAGACAGTTAGAGAAAGAGGTTCTCCTTCGAGCTCAGGGCCACCCAGGTCCAAAATGGAGACTCCCCGTTTGAACTGCATGTTGAGATCACAGCAGCTGCCCTTACAAAGCCAGTATGACAGAGGCCATTTCTGAACCAGTGGTTTTGACACGTTACAGTTCACTGCCTGTCCTTACAATGGAAAGACTGTGTCAGCTCAGGACAACGCTTCATAGTGGGAGAGTGGACCTTTGTATGATGATGCATTGAAGTTAAAAAGCAGGGTTTGAGCTATCAGACATACCTCTGTTGATGGCCTTAATTCTGTTTGCATCAGTCCTCTTTCCCAAATGCCTAGGATCAGGAGGTGTCTCCACCTTTTCAGGATTCAATCATTTCATTACACGAATTACAAGACATTAGTATCAGAAGTGCGCTTGTGTCCTGTTTACATCAATCTGAGTATCTACAGAGAACCTTTAGTATTTCTGAACACAAACCACAAAGGTTTCCCTGCAGGGTCATCAGAGGCCATCACATAACAGTAATAGAATTGATAGGTAAGGGCTTTACTGGTGCACATGCTGGCCAACGAGAAGAACATTTAATTGTCAAAATGCCAAATACAGACAAGAAAAAGCCTGCGGTTTTACCCTTTATGTTATCTTTGACTTTACAATTCTGTTGACACGCTGTCAATATAACTGTAGTTGTCTACACATTCCCACCTGAATGACTTGCACACATAGATATATATATCATGATTGTAAATCAGTGTGCCACTACACAAGGCAGTTGACAAGCACACATACTAATGGTGCGCAGCACACAAACACAAACACACACACCCACACACACACACACACACACACACACACACACACACACACACACACACACACACACACACACACACACACACACACACACCTATACCTGGCCATATGCCAGCCTCTCCTATGGAGCAATGTGGTGTGAATTTAGCCACATAAATCAGTGAGGGTGGCAATTGAGTCAGAGACAGAGGAGGATTTTTATAGGCCTCATAAAAACAGATGCAGGCATACGTCTTGTGTCACGTGTACCGATGGGTGGCTCAACTAACCGAGCCAGTTAGCGCATGTCCCGGCCTTAGCAATTAACTTGCCACGGTAACCTACCTCTCAGACTGACAAGTTTGCATTGAAGCCATCGTAAAATGGCCCTAAATATCCAGGAATGCTTCAACATTCCAGTTTCACCACAACATTTTAGGATTACTGTATGTGGTATTTTTTTTTCTTCCTTTTTTGGGGTTGTTGTTGTTTTTATAAAGCCCCAAAAGGGGCTCATGTTAGGTGTCTAGACTAATGTTTGAATATATGTTTCTTCAAGCGCACATTGTTTTGCGAGTATGTAGCTGTGTGGGTTATTAGTGGTTGATTTGAATAACATGTTCTCATACCCATGGATTTCTTTCTCTTTTTTTCTTTTTTTCATATCGAATGATTTGTATGCTAATGGCTCTTGGGTAATGTTTTTATTTGGATATTTGTTACCCTCTGAAAAGGTTTCCTCAAGACACGACAAGCCCTTGAATGAAACATGATTTGATATTTTGCTTTAGCATTTTATTTTCCTAATCAGCAAACAATGACACTGACGTAAGAATATCTTTTCACTCTGTGCTTACAGAGAAGAATACTTCTTTGTGTGTGTGAGCATGCGGGTGCATCAGCATGCATGTATGTGTGGAGTGCAAGTGAACGCTTGTTCATGTGCTCATGTATGCACATGTGACGGCCTACAAGTGTGTGCGTGGTTGCACGTGCTCTTGTTTTGTCCAATTCCCTCTTGTGAGCCTGAACAAACATGGAGATGTTCTGTTTTTGACCCCTTACAGCCCAGGAGAGAAGACTGTAACACCGTCAGACCCGAAGACTGGAACCCCCGAATCCCTGTGGGCATCTCCCCTGTAAGCAAACAACGCACACGCACGCACGCACGCACGCACGCACACACGCACGCACAAGCATTCTTACAGCAGAAATGACTCATACTAGATTATCGTTTCCCATCATGCCATTCATTATTATATTAAAATGGTACAGTGGTCCTCATAGAATCTCACATGAATCTCTCATGAATAGGACGTACAACTTATGAAGTTATTATATTTCAAATACAAATGTTATTATTTCAAACACAAAGCTTTCTCATTTTCAGTCAATATGTGGTTAAATCTAAACCCCAAACCACACCAAGGGTCGGGTCGGGACAAGACAGTTTTTAAGGTAGACCACACCAATGCAACTCATTGCAACTCAATGAGTTGCATTGTTGTGGTTTACCTTAAAAACCCGACCCGACCCTTTGGTGTGGTTTGGGCTTTAGACAAAATGTAAATAAGATGACAATACATTTGTACATAACACACAAATACAAAGATACAGTGGACTTAGGAAGGCTAGTTATATTTTTGTTTGTATTTGTGCTGCCATGGGGATGTGGGGGGGGAAATATATGTGAATAATTGTTTTGAAATTACTATGCTGTAAAGAAAAGTCAATAAACATATGTTTAAAAAAAAAAAAAAAAAAAAGGAAGGCTAGTTATCAGAAACAGTAACAAAAACAATACAGTCAAGTATGTTGTTACATACTGTATGCGATATACTTGTGATGAACAATCTTTAGACAACCAACCATCGTGCTCTGGTTGACTGTCATGTAACCAAGCAACTGTCTGTATATTTTTGGTTAAACTGCAATACAATCATCATATCTAGTCAATAGAATGAGGCGTGGGGTAGAAAGAGCTTTTGAAGTGGAAACAATGGGAACAAGCCCTCAGGGCTTGTTATCCTTTTAGCATCATTGTACAATGTACCATTGTACGTTTTGCAAACTGTGAATAAAGTATTCAATCAATCAATCAATCAATCAATCAATCAATCAATCAATCAAAGTAATGTCATAGACTGTAAAATCCTCCATTTTTAACTCAGAGAATGTGCTCATAGAACATAATGGTAATGTTCTTTTTTCTATTTGTATTAACACTGCATTTGACGTTGTACAGTGCAACGATTTCCTTGCTCTGCACCAGGTGAAACCGTCCCCTCTGCCCAGTGAGTGGAACGGCAAGACAGAGAGCTGCATCCTCAACATCAACTCCACCATCTATGATGAGATCCAGCAGGAGATGAAGAGAGCCAAGGTGTCCCAGGCTCTGTTCGCCAAGGTGGCGGCCTCCAAGAGCCAGGTACATATCAATCTGGGAACCCATTCCCACCGGGGGCACCATCTGCTTTTTTGTGTAGAAACTAGGGCCGGGACTTTAACGCGTTAATTGAGATTAATTAACTACAGAAAAATTAACGCGTTAAAAAAATTAACGCATTTTAATCGCACTATTTTTTTCACCGCGGAACGTTGTCACTAGACAGTTTTCAGATGGACCGGCGCACCACCCAGTTCACCGAGTGAAGTGTCCGTTGTTACAGGGAGTGGAAACCACCCCCCTTTAGAATGGTATGCCCCAGCAGCATTGGGGGAACAATAACACCACCAGACAGTTCACCAGACCGGGGGAAGCCGCTGAGATCACTTTGCTTGTCCCCGTGGATTGGAAATAGGATTTAAAAGGCTATCCGATGATAGCGTGGATTACAGCACAGTTGTGTGCAATTATTCAATAAAGAATTCGCATATCACCGAAGACCGCACCTCGTCAAGCCTCCAGTATCGGCTCGATGCGAAACATGTTGCACCGAGCCTAGCCTGGAAGCTAACGTCAACAACAGTAGCTCTGGTCCTTAGCGTAGTTAGGACTCAGGAGGAGTTCTATGGTACTTAATTTGATCCTTTCCCCTCACACCCACGGAAGTGCAGGCTGTGCAGCCCCTCGTTTTTAGCACAAAAAAATATGTGAAAGCCTACTTTCCTCCTTCTAACACTATGGATCAGAGCTAACGTCATTCCAACTACCAGTAGCAATTCAAGGACCCGACCAGATGACATGGTTTCTAACTAAACGGTTATGGCCAAATAAAATGTAAAATCTGTTAATGGCTGTTACTGTATGTCCACGGAAGAAACACAGAGGTGCTTTGTTATGGTCATGTCACTTTGCTGCACCAAGCCCCCCCCCAACCCTGTGGAATGCATTCCCCAAACACTCATGCCCCCACCATCCAAACCTTCAATATTGCTTTCCCCAGCTATTTCATCTATTTAATTCCTTAGTGTTTTTCCTCTAATAAAGTTGTTTTTGATTTATCATGTCCCCCTTGTAAAGCATTTTTTTGTACTCAGAAAAGCTTTATATAAATTATAAAAATTGAGATATTATTATAATTTATTACCCCTATTATTACTAGAAAAACAATGTTTTATTGCTTAAACTTATGTATTCACTATTCATTGATTCACTAGTATACCAAAATCCATTTAAAAAAATAGCTTTCTCACTGTTCTCGGGTCAAATAATGATATGCGATTAAAATGCGATTAATCGAGATTAATTAACTACAAAGCCTCTGATTAATTAGATTAAAAATTTTAATCGAGTCCCAGCTCTAGTAGAAACAGGAACTCTGTTTGGCTCCTCCCCTGTCTTAGTCCACATCCTCTCTGGTGCCTCTGTGTTTATTCCTACTAACAACAACAACACTACATGTTCAGGGCAGTGGCACTTTCTCGAGAGATTTGGTACATATACACGCAAGCACACATGTGTGCGCACACATGTGCGTGCACGCACGCACGCACGCACGCACGCACGCACGCACGCACGCACGCACGCACGCACGCACGCACGCACGCACGCACGCACGCACGCACACACACACACACACACACACACACACACACACACACATACACAGATGTGTCATCTCTAAATAAAATCATATTCATATTTCATATCTGTGGACATAAAAGCTTGACAAGTTTTACACACACCCATCAGTATTTAGCCTTGATAATATTTATTTTGATTTGATAAGACTTGATAAGAGTTGAGTGTCACATCACATCTGAATTCACCTTTGGAACTTGTAGTTCCAGTTCCAAGTGAGGTTGACAAAACATCCCTAAAAAAAACCCACCAGAACACAACCAAAACTAGATGCACACGTAACACACCACCTACTATGAATGGAAAACATCTAAAGAGAGAGAGAGATAGAAAACAACCTGTAACTGTCCGTTACAAAACCCATGGTGGTGATTTATGGGCATAATGACATATGTCTCCTTTATTGTGGGTTCAGAGTCAGGCAGCCGACAGTGTTTCAACACAAAACAAACCTGTTTATATTAACCATCCTCTGAATGGCTCCCCTAGTTAGACGAAGGGGGCCTCTGTTATCTTCTCCCAGAGTGCAACAGCCCACTCACACAATGCCAGCTTGTGTGCGCATCGAGAAAAGAAAAAAAACACTGTCACATAGTTTAACTCTTTATTAAATGTAATTAAAGAAAATGCGGAGCAAGGCGTTATTATTAAAGGTTTTCAACGTGTCTGTCAGAAGCACAGTTGGGAAGATTTTCACAATTGCGCTTGATGGAGAAGATGCAGGGGGGATAGATCACCAAGGGCAGAATTATCGTGAAATATCTGCGCAGGCTTTATTTTTTCTTGCTGATTAGGATGATTATAGCCTCAGATAGTTTTGTTTTACCAAATTGCAGTTTGATGCACAAACCACTGTTTTTGTTCAGGAGTTCAAAGACTCCTTGAAAAGATGGAGAAGGAGAGAGAGACAGAGAGAGAAAGTAAGAGAGAGAGAGAGAGAGAGAGAGAGAGAGAGAGAGAAAAAGCAAGGAAGAGCGAAGCAACCATGGTATTAACTCGCAAATGCCTCTCTTCTCAAATGATCATTTTGTCTGAGAACAGGTTTCCACTGCGCCTCGTCTTATTCGCTCCCTTGCCTCTCTGTCTCTGTCTCTCTCGCTCTCTCTCTTGCTCTCTGTCTCTCTCTCATTCCATTCATGGCGGGCGGGTGTGAATGTGAATTGAGCAGCAGATAAGAAGTGTGCTAATTACGTCTGTGAAAGGGGGCCTGGGAGAGCACTTATCTCTGGCTCCATCTCGTAATGGGCGTTCCCCGGGCAGCTGGTCTCCCCCCCGTTACTACCCAGCCCCCAGTACCAGTGCCACCACTTGGGCAGTTCCCTGCACCACACCAGGCTGCTGTGCCCAGAGAACCAGCCTTCTGCATCTGGTTTCCACTTACTGGTCAAGCGACCAAGTCCAAAAGTGCATCTATGTAAATGTCAGATGAGAAATGGATGTGTGTTTTCACTCTGGTTAAGGTTAGGGCAGGGTAAGCAGTAAAGTGAAGGTTAAGTTGAAGGTCTGTTTTAGCTTCATAAACAAAACAAAATGTGATGAGCTCTGCGTTTGTTAGTTGGCCAGAACGTAACAGTCGGTTTGGAGTCTGGAGCACGGCAAGGTCCAGGGGTCCTAATGGGTCCATTTGTACACATTCACAGTTAAATTGACACTCTGGATTTGAATGTGTAGTAGAGAGGGCGAGTGCAGTGGTAGAGGGATGGGGGGGGGGGGGGGGTCAATGTGCACTAGCTGGCAGGAGGCCCATATGGGGTTCAGGGGGAACAACCATGGGGGGAAGGGCAGTAGAGTTTGGTACAGTACAGTACATGCGTGTCCAGTTGGCGTGCAGTGCCCTCCCTGGCACAGCTCAAAGAGCAGGCACATATTGTTGCGGTCGGGCAGAAACCTCATATCTCCATATTTCAACATTTCATGTTTTTCCGTAAATGAAGGCCTTCTTCGTCGTACAACAGTGTTGTACAAAAGTAGCAACAATAGCTGATGTATACGTTTTCACATTGCGACACATTTTCAGCTTGTGGATCTCCTGTTTCCTCTATTTTTGAAAAATTGTGAAAGTGATTACATAAGTCTGTATGGACTCTTATGAGGTATCTGGGAAGGGATGAGTGTGTGTGTGTGTGTGTGTTTGTGTCCCCTCCTCTTCTCTATCATCTCCATCACATCGATCACACTGCAAAGCACATAACCATACACCCCCACGCATGGTTCACGCACGCACGCACGCACGCACGCATGCACGCACGCACGCACGCACGCACGCACGCACGTGCATGCGTGGGGTGTATGGTTATGTGCTTTGCAGTGTGATAGATGTGATGGAGATGATAGAGAAGAGGAGGGGACGTGAGGAGAGGTGCTGGGGGGCTGGTAGCTGTGCTGGTCCCTTGGGTAGAGGAGCAGTAAGCAGGAGTTTACTGATTACTGCATGCTCCACTGACTGTGTGTGCGTGTGTGTGTGTGTGTGTGTGTGTGTGTGTGCGTGCGTGTGTGTGTGTGCGTGCGTGCGTGCGTGCGCGTTTGCGCATGCGTGCGTGCATGTGTGCGCGTTTGCGCATGCGTGCGTGTGTATCTGCGCGTGCGTGTGTGCATGCATGTGTGGTTGGTACATCAAACATAGGTGTTTATGTGAGCTGCCTCATTTGAATGTGTGTATATGATGATATGTTGTGCATGTGAGTGAGAGAGAGAGAGAGAGAGAGAGAGTACGTGTGTGTGTGGGGGGGGGGGGGTGGTTGGAATGCAGCCATCCTGTCCCCTCATAGGGCTCGTAACCACAGAAGGCCTCTGCCAGCTATGTATCTCTCTCGCTCTCTCTCTCTACTCTCTCCCTCTCTCACCCTTGCTCAAGCTACCCTCTCTCTTGCTCTCTCTCTCTCTCTCTCTCTCTCTCTCTCTCTCTCTCTCTCTCTCTCTCTCTCTCTCTCTCTCTCTCTTTATGCCTCTCTCACATTCAACACAGCATTTCAATCACTCTGATTTTATGGCCACAATCTCAGCAGTAACTGTAGAGCAGCACGTCTAACCTAAAGCCTGATTTATACTTTGTCAAACAACGGTGTTGCGTGCTGACAATAGCAGATGTACAAGCTCACAACGCGTTGCATATAAATTAAGCATAAGCCTCACACTCCACCAGATGAATGGCCCGCATTCAATTCAAGTTGGGGCACGTATATCTTTCAGTCTACGCAGTCATTCCGACGTATTAGACTGCTATTATTTTTTACCTTTAGATAAATGCAGACTCATTAGTCATAATCCATTCCTATCTGATTTTGAAGTGATCAAACGCTCCAAGAACGCTTTGTCTCCATTTAGCTGTGGGAGATGTCAGACTTGGAGAGAACAACTGCGTTATGTTGGTTCAAGTCCAGCTACAACACTGCCAGAAGCAGGCATTAGTCAACGCCCCATTTGATTTGAGCTTGCAGAGGTGCAGGCTATCTTGTGAACAGCTTAGTGTTGGTGGTGTAATTATTAAGTGGCAACGTACAGTGCCATTTTCTTCTGCCGATTCAAGGCGGTGGGGGGGGGTTGCTAACAGGCCACCAACGTTTTAGCTTAGCAGTTTGGATAGCGAATAGCAAAGGCACTGGATTTGAGAGGATACCTTGGGGAGGTGTGTGTGTGTGTGTGTGTGTGGGGGGGGGGGGGGGGGGGTGGGGGGCAGGGACATGGCTTTGGTATCCAAACAAGCCTGACACTTCCTTTGAGAAATTACTTAACTGAAGGAATCAGAGTCCCTGCTGTCACAAAACAAGCAGTCCAGGAGCCCCCTGGCTCCACGGGGGCCCAAAGCCCTTCGACTCGTCGGTGACCAGCAGAATGGACCCCGTTACCCCACCTCCAGCTCTCACTGTCTCCTGCTCCCTCATTCCTCCCTGGAAGAGGCTTCGCTAATTAGCCAGGCTCTAATGAGACAGAATGGCACTGATCGGGTCCGCCGCTGCACAATGTGTGTGTGTGTGTGTGTGTGTGTGTGTGTGTGTGTGTGTGTGTGTGTGTGTGTGTGTGTGTGTGTGTGTGTGTGTGTGTGTGTGTGTGTGTGTGTGTGTGTGTGTGTGTGTGTGTGTGTGTGCGCACGTGCGTGCGTGCGTGCGTGTTGGGGTGGGGACCGATGCATTTGGGGGGGGATGGGGTTGGGGTACAGGGAGAGGGTTGGTGTATGCCATCTGTCACCCTGCACCCGGCTGGCACGGCGCTCCCAGGGGGGTGGGGTAGGGTGTGAGGGGAGGAGAGGAGAGGGGGTGGTACTGAGTGCGTCACTGGTCTGGAGTGGCAGCGGTGCGTGTGTGTGCGTGCGTGCGTGCGTGCGTGCGTGCGTGCGTGCGTGCGTGCGTGCGTGTGTGGCGGGGGTGAGTGACATAGATGTAATGACAGAGAAGGGATGTTAGTAGGAAAGGAGTGTGTCGACAGGATCACTGGCCTCTGTCTACTTCCTGTTTCTAAAAGGACTTTCATTTCCTCTCCAAGCCTGCTGTCACATTTGTCGTCGTACAGGTTCAGGGAGGCCTAGGATCAGCGGAGGGAAAGGTACTTACTTCAGTACAAGTAGTAATATTTACCACAATGTAGAAATACTCTCTGTCACAAGTATAAGTTCTGTATTAACCCATTTTGACCTGAGATCAGATTCTAAAAATGTCTTCTACATCCTGACAGTTTTCTGAAAAAGCTATGTTTCTATGTCAGTCGTTCTTCGATTTTTCAAAAATAGCAGACCTACAA
This sequence comes from Electrona antarctica, assembly GCF_951216825.1. Classification (NCBI taxonomy): domain Eukaryota; kingdom Metazoa; phylum Chordata; class Actinopteri; order Myctophiformes; family Myctophidae; genus Electrona; species Electrona antarctica. The sequence continues at coordinate 34,792,502 of NC_136811.1, read as the reverse complement.
GCTCGTAGCGCGCTATGAGCTTGTAGATCTGCTATTTTTCAATAGCAAAAGCATAACATAATGCTAACACCAAAAGGGGTCCCCGCCCAAAATGGGTTAATTATTTTAATTTAGTAAAAGCATAAAAGTATTGGCATCCAAATAAAATACTTTAATTTACTTTCAGACTTAAAAGAAGAATATCAGATGTACAAGCTCACAACGGTGCACAAGCTTTTAGATCTGCTACAGCTCAAGTAAAGGTTAAGGCAGGGTTTAAGGGGTTAATGGGGTAATGTTTTATACTAGTAAAGGTTAAGGCAGGGTTTAAGGGGTTAATGGGGTCATGTTTTATACTAGGCCTAATCATCTAAATACTTAACTAAAGCTGTCAAATAATTGTAGTGGACTAAAAATATATACAATATTTGCCTGAGATGTAGTGAAGTAGAAGTATAAAGTATCAACAAATAGAAATACTCAAGTGAAGTACAGCACTTCTGTACTGAGTAAATGCCACCCCCTGTTGTTTTTAAATGAGCTACATACATAAATATGACTTGACTTGACACACACACACACACACACACACACACACACACACACACACACACACACACACACACACACACACACACAACACACACACACACACCCCTCCTTCACAACCACCACACATGGACCAAATAGACCTCACTTCCAATGGCTGCTTAGCATGTATTGGCTGACCTTTGAGTAGTCTTGTGTATCCTGGTGAATCTAAATTCAATGTAGTTGTTTGTGGCTGCCGTGTTAAATGAAGTGGTCAGATGGGTGGGCCATGTGCGTTTACTGTTGCATCTTTATTGAAATTATCAATCAATTGATTGATTGTGTTCCGGCTTGGTATTCATCTGCATCACAATGAAAATACATTTTCCAACGTTTTACTGTAGAAAAAAAAAGCATTAATTTCATATTTATTTTATATTTTCATTAAAATCGGCATATTGTTTGGGGCCCGACTTACAATATTATGGTCACGACCTACCAGCGGTGGTGGGTCACCAGACTTCAGTGGTGTTCAATTTAACAGAAGATGAGCGGAGGATTTCTTTTACTGTGCAGGAGGTTTTCACTGTTTGTTTGTTTGACTCCCTTTCTCCCTGAAGCCAGGCTGCTCGTAGCGAGCACATTATTACCCACAGGGATATAAAAGGCCATGACTGTTTATTAATTGATTTATTTATTTATCTATCTCCTCTGCCTGCTTGGTTATTAGGTTGCCATGGGAAACAGGCTAGGCCAGACCCTCTGTATTATTAAAGACACAATTTCTTGAACTGGAAACCCAGATGTCTGAATAATTAATTTAGCGTATGAATTATCTTGCAAACGGCAAGTCTTCCCCTCCCTCTGAAATGAGCCCTTCTTCTTATTGTTTAATGGACAGTGAGTGGAATTCCCACCCACCCTTCTCCGGTCCATGAGCCGAGTTGCATGGAGGCTTCCTGGTCTTTGCAGTAGAACTAGGTTCTCAGTGAGCATGCCCAGAGCACTTCTCCTCTGCCATCTCTCTCACTTATGCCTCTCACACACTACACCCTCACCCCATCTGTTTCCACTCTCCTCACCTGCCTGCCTCCAACCCTTCATTCCAAAAGAGGAATCTGCCCCCTGTTGTCAAGTGTTTTTATTGTCTCTTGGCATCGCCTCTCAAATTCAGCACACTACAACAAATACTAGTGATAGCTCTGCCGATAGATATTTGATTGTGTCGATGGTGTCGTGTTGCAAAAATAGCTGATGTACAATTGTGAGCTTGTAGATCAGATATTTTTTTAGAAGAAAAAAAAAATCACCAAAATAGAGACGCCAGGTTGTCAGTGGTTAACTCCCCCTCTGGCCGCTTCCATGTTCCAGAGCTTGCCATCCATTCCCATCTAACCTTTTTTGTTCATTAGCCATTTTTTTATTGCTAGCTCGACTATCTCCCACTGGCAGTTACAGTACTTTGATAGCTAGCTTTCTCCTAAAATGTTAGCAAGCTAGCCTTCTCCCACAGTCTTCAGTCCTCTGACAGACCACACAGGGCTTGTTCTGAGGCCCATTCTCCCACAGTCTTCAGTCCTCTGACAGACCACACAGGGCTTGTTCTGAGGCCCAGCTAGCCTTCTCCCACAGTCTTCAGTCCACTGACAGACCACACAGGGCTTGTTCTGAGGCCCAGCTAGCCTTCTCCCACAGTCTTCAGTCCTCTGACAGACCACACAAGGCTTGTTCTGAGGCCCATTCTAGCCTTCTCCCACAGTCTTCAGTCCTCTGACAGACCACACAAGGCTTGTTCTGAGGCCCATTCTAGCCTTCTCCCACAGTCTTCAGTCCTCTGACAGACCACACAGGGCTTGTTCTGAGGCCCATTCTCGCTAATCTGATCAGGCAGGCAAATACGCCGGGAAAAGCGCTTTAATGATCCCACTAATTACCTCAAGTCAATACCAACTGTATTATTAGACTCGGGGAAAATATTCCATTAGGGTGCCCCCCGTGGGAGTCCCTCCTGTGCGTGCTGATGTCACGCGCCGCGCGCCCCCCACGCTTGTAATTAATTTTATTTACACACGCAGGAATGCACAAGGTCGCACCTGCAGCCCGGAGCCGCCCGACTCGGCCCGCCTAATCAGATCTGTCATAATTACCATTCTGCATGCTTCTGACACACGCCGGGAAATATTTCAATTTAACTACAGCCACTAGCTCCAGCAGATACAGTGAGTGTCTGCATGTGTGTGCGTATGTGTGTGTGTATGTATGTGTGCATGTATGTGTGTGTGAGTGTAAGTGTGTGTGTGTATGTGTGTGTGTGTGCGTGCGTGTGTGCGTGCGTGCGTGCGTGCGTGCGTGCGTGCGTGCGTGCGTGCGTGCGTGTGTGTACGCGTGTGTGTGTGTACGCATGCATGTGTGTGTGTGTGTGTGTGTGTGTGTGAAGGGGAATTGCATGGGGAGACATTAGGGCCTATCCAAGTGCTCATGCTGGTGCTTGTGTGCAGTCACTTTACGTAGCATTATTTGTTCTCTCTGTGCGCCCCACCTTTCTCTGTCTGTCTCTCTCTCTCTGTCTTGTACTCCTCTTTTTCACGCATTCTTCATGAAAGATGGACTCATTTTACCTTATTTTGTTCCTAAGTCAATATTCTTTTACACAATATATTGCTATAAAGACAATATAAATTGAACCTTTCTGAAGAAAGATATGGTGATTTAAGATTTCAGTTCATTAAGAGTATCCAGGTCTGTAGCGGAACAAAACACATTCAGTTTGAATTGCAAAACAAAGATGGCAAATTGTTGCAAGTGAACATTCCCAAAATTCCAAATAGTGTCTAGTACTTATCAGTCCACACCCATGCACTCGCGCGCACACACACACACACACACACACACACACACACACACACACACACACACACACACACACACACACACACACACACACACACACACACACACACACACACACACACATACACACACACACACACACACACACAATTTCTCTTTCACTCCCTCACAAACATTCGTTGCAGAGCTGGAGCTAGTGGGTGTAGTTAAATTGAAATATCTGCCGGTGTGTATCATGCCTACTTGCTAATCTTGACATTTCTATGCTTGTTTTATTAGTATCTGAAACAAACTTATACACTAATTAAGAATACTTATTTAGCCGACATAGACAATTTGCAGTTTCTGCGCTATTTCAATCCCTAATTCAATAAGATCAGTCATGATTTATCAGCTTAATTATGCTCTGATATTAGCAATTAAACCCCAGCTTTGAATTAAATCTCAATCAAGCACTTATAATTGATAGAATCAGACTCCTTGTAGGTGCCTGATGTGTTTGTAATAGTGTTGTTGATGTTTAGATTCAAAGCCACATAGATAGACATCCTCATTGCTCAACAATAAGCCACTTCCACGTACTAACTTTCTCACTTAGTGTTTTAATCAGGAGGAATAAGTATAACTGTATGATAATAATATATAGACGAATCCACGGAGGGGTGCCCTGGGCGCAATCATAGTTGCGGTGTCACATTAACACAATCATTCCCGGGATTCCTTCAAAATAGGAGCTCTGGGGTGCCGGGAAACATGGCCGATTTTACTCTGAACCCCCATCCCCCCCCCCTATTTTGCTAGCTTACCTTGCTCTCGATACTATTATATCGCTAAAAGCTCCAAAGCGTTCATATTTTGAACGAGAGGCGGATGAGAAGTCAGACATTAAGCGCTAGTATATCCATCAGATCAAAACCACAGAGAGCGCCCTGGATTAGGAGAGACGAGGCATTCTTTCTGCCGCGCTAACAGGCTAGTGAACGGTAAGCTAATATGAATGAAGAGCGAAGCGTACGGTGGCCTTAGAGGCTCACTCAAAAATAAAAAAGGAAAAAAATCAGAATATTATTTTCTCGCCTGATAACATTGAGGATGCGCTAGGACGTGTACACACGTCCTATGCATCCGTCGATTGGATTCCCTATGACGTGTGGACACGTCCTATGGACGGAACCTGTTAAGCGCATTTCAGCATTGATTGCCTATACTGCTGGCCCACAGGGCACCTCTCCGCGGATTCATATAGGAAGTATAGATGTGCTGTATGAAGCAAGAATGTAGGGGATAAATAAGCGTATAACTTTATGAAGCAGGAGTGTAGAACATTAATACGTATAAATGTATGAAGCGGGGGGGGGGATAAATAAGTATAACTGTGTGAAGCAGGATGTTGCAAAAACAAGGCGTGCATGCTCCGTCAACCTTCCATGGGTAAATAAACGTTAGGGTACCACACAGATGTGTGTCTATTTTAGACGGACTGGCCATTTACATCTGGCTATTCTTCTCCATGCTCCGTCTGCCTGTATTTGATTGCTAGAAAATTCCTTGCACATTTTATGAGCTCAGCAGCCATGACGTGTAGTGCCACATAGAACTGGTTAGTATTGTTTCTGGTAGCAAGTGCTGACACAGAGGGCCATTTCCTGCACCGTCATGCCTTTCCACCACAATGTGTGTTGTGTTAGCCGTCAGTCTGTTATTGTTGTTGTCCGCTTGCTTATTGTGACTGAGAGGTCGCGACCTCTCTTCAGAAAATGTTCAGTGTTAGGACAAGACTCCTATACATATACAGCGAGAATATAGAATATATCTTGGCATGATTGATTCATACTGGTACACTCTCTGCCTCTGACCTCCCCATCAAGGATGGTGGATGGCAAACGAGCTTGTTCAAGTCCAAGACATTCATGATATGTTGAAAGTGCTTAAATATGAAGTACTGTACCCGTGTAGTGTACTGTACCATGCTTAAATGAGTCTCATGTCAATCATCAGCAGCTGATGATTGATGATCATCAGCTGATGATCATAGAGCAGTGCTTTAGCCCGTGACCCAAAAGAGAAATGAGATGTTTGCCCAGGACCACTAGTGAAAGTAGCAGATCAACAAGCTCACAATGTGTCGTTTCGCCCTGTGTTGCGAGCTTGTAGATCTGCTATTTTCACTACTTACTGAATTATTTTTTATTTTTATTCATAACATGTCTTAGTTATAAAGTTATAAAATTCGTTTTTTCTTTTATTTAAAAATAAAATCTTTTGAAACAAGAAAATGGAGACAGAGAACATCTTATCATAAAATCATCATACAATCTGCCCAATTCTACTTACTTAAAGGATAGATTTACATAAATGGTGCATAAACTGGTCAGTTTACCCTCCAATACTCAGAATACTGTACTCCCCTGCCTGGTTATTAACCAATAAGTCTATACAAATCCCTGGATCATACCCCATGCTGAGAGCTCTACCAGATGGCTGTACAGTTATGGGGGAGGTGGAAACATTACAAGTAAAAGTGTGCTTGTGGTCACGGTTCTGAATCCCAGAATTGGAATGAATCTCAGGGCAGAAACCTCTTAGTTCTTATATCCATATTCTAAATGTATGTTGTTGTTGTTGTTGTTTTCGTACATTAATTCCCTACTTGATCATACAACAGTGTCAAACATACTGTACAGTGAGCATCAAAAGTAGCAGATCTACAAGCTCGAAACTCGGCGCAAAGCGCATTTTGAGCTTCGGCTTTTGAGATCGGCTACTTTAGCTATTTTTTTATTTGAATCCCTAACATTTTAGTCTAGTATTTATCTGTTGTCTTAGTCTTAGTCATAATAGCTTTTATAGTTTTAGTTGACAAAATCAACACTGGTATAGATTGGCTATTTACAGCAAATATATAATGGTATATAGAGTAGGGTTGTCCTGATCCGATCGCGTGGTCGGAAATCGGGGCCGATCACGTAATTTTCAAATGATCGAAATCGGATTATGAGCACGAAAAAAAAACAAGATCGGGACAAACTTTAGACTGGATATTGTCTGTGATTTTGAATATTGTACTATTGTGATATGGTGTTCTATAAAAATATAAATTTAGCCTACCGATCAAATGATCGGAATCGGATTGGGAGCAAAAAATAACCGTGATCGGGACATCCCTAGTATAGAGATAAACATGGATGGGGCCTAGTATTGGCCCCTGGCGGAATGTGGTCAACGCAGTATAGGGTTGAAGTGGTTAATAACAGAGGTGTAGAAGAGGCTCAGCTGGTACATGGTGGGTGCATCGTACAAGTACGTATTTGTTTTCAGGATGACCAGAGTGTTGTAGGACCTCTTGTGCTATCAACTGCTGTTGTACAGTTCAGTTAAGGCCACTGACCTGATTTGCCTTATTCTGTCTCACTTTCTGCCATACTTCATTCATTTGAATATGCAGAGCTAGCGATATCCGATCAAAAAAAAAAGAAAAGAAAAATACGTCACTTTTATTGTGCAGCAATCTTTGCTTATTGTTGCACGAGAACCGCATATGTAACCAGGCAGCAAGAACGTTATAAGTCCTTCCCGCTCCTGGGTAAACAGATGGGCGTCTCCCCCAATGGCATAATGTATTTACAACGCAGCACACGTAACTTTGCGGGGCGAACGCACGCGTGCATTCACTGGTTGGCTCACTCGGGGAGGCGAAACAGGTTTGAGCGCACCGTGTTATCGGCTGCATTTATCTGCATAGCATTGTCTGCCAGAGTGTTGGGCCACTGCCAGGTTCAAGGAGGGAGAGAGACAATAATGCTTTGTCTTCCTCCCTACTTTTAGCTTTCCCATTTAGACACTGGAGAGGTTTGTCTGGCTGCCTCTGAAACAGTCCCATCCTCCACAAGCCAGCCACAACAATGGCCACAATTTTCTTCAAGCCCTTTTCTTTTTTTGTTTACTCACCCCCTTCATGTCCGTCCGTCCCCCCCCCCCCCCCCCCCCCTACGACTAGGCTCAAATCTATGAAATCCAACCGATACACTTGATGCACCGAAGATCCCACAGTTTGTTTTTGAGGGATAGAAAATCTATATTTGATCGTGTCATAATCTGAGGATAGAGAGAAAACAACAAACCCCGGAATGGTGAATTGATGGACATCTGTTGGCTTATTTTTTATTCTATTTTTCCACCCACTGCTGTGGTTGAGGTCAGGCTGATAGGCCTGATAACGAGCAAATGAGATTACAGGGAAGGTGTTGGCTATGCCATGTGACAGCCCTCTGTGTCTGTCTGTCTTCCTCTGTGCGTCTACGTCTCTTCCACTCCCCCCACACACACTCTCTCTCCGGGCCTTGCTGCAAAGCCAGTCATTTATTAATGCAGTACTGTGCATCCATATCGGGTGGGTGGGTGGAGGGGTGGGTGGGGTAAAATGGTGTTGCTGGGGTGAGGGGTTGTGTGTTGGAGGGGGGATGGGGGTGAATACCATGCTGTTCTGTGACAGAGCAGGCCTATGCTCTCATTGGCAGCTTGTGACTGCCGCACACACACACGCACGCACGTATGCACAGAGCCACACACAGACAGACAGACACACATACACAGACACGGTGTGCTGCGCTGCATAGCTGGGTGAATCTCGCGCATGAATTCAGCCATTGTGTTGGCAGCAAAATATTTTTATCAGAACGTCTGGTTGCTATTTATACTAGGGTCATACAATGTGTGTCTCTGCTCGGCTTCAGGACGCTGCTCCACAGTTACCCTTTACTTCTGTACCTCTTGACCCTTGGTCCCTCTGGCCTCATGCATGGTCAAATTGGTGCTGTACTAAAACAAGAAGAGGCTAGTCACTCTCCACTGCAATAATTAATAACCTGGAGGCAGTGGATTACTGTGCAATTTGTGTGACGATAATCCTATGTCTAGTACACAGTAAAATTCTCAGCGTTCATTTAACTCTGAGAGAGTACAAATTTAACCAACTGGATCCGGAAGGGTCCATTTGGTTACACATGGATAAATTAACACTGAGGATTTTAATGTGTAGTTATTATGACCTAGTTACATACAACAGTCAACAGCATCTGTCCCTGATAAACATTGGTTTAGCTAGCTACTGCGCTACTGTGTATTTTGGTTGAAACGCAGGAAGCCAGATTACTTTCATGCAAATGTCTAGGTAAAATATACTTACAGTACCAGAATATACTTACAACAACACCAAAATATACTTTCAATACCAAATGTAAAAGATTATGCCGATTGGCCCATTTCACAAATCACATATTCACATTAGTGTGTTCATCACTTTAACGTTGCAGCTGGAAAAGGTAGGGCTAATTTGAATTACTTTTGTGTGTTGGGTAGCTTCACCTATAATTATAGGCCTACATCATCATTATATTTTTTATAATAAAAGTAGCTAGTAAGTAAAGTTACTAAAGTCGAATAATTGTAATGGACAATATTTGTCTCTGCGATAACAATGGATGGAGTAAAAGGTACTTCGCTACAAAAGTACCTCAAATGTTTTACTTAAGTAAAAACCATTAGTTGTAGTGATAGTAGTAGTAATATTAGTGACAATGTGTTGTGGCAACGTGTTTATGGAAATGTACTAGATTTGTGTGCATCTTAGGCGACAGTGGCTCAGGAGGCAGAGCGGTCGTTTTGAGATCAAAAGGAAACCTGATTGTGAAATATCATTGCAGCAGAATCTCCTCCTATAGCCGACCACAGCGTAGTGTGAAGCACCTCTTATCAGCGGTTGTTGGTATCATTGTACATTGTTGATTAATGCAGCAGTGATAGAAAGTCTGTGAATCCATTTAACAGTGACTGTTGACAAAACATGGGAAGTAAAAACAGATTTGCAAAGGTAAAAACTAATATTTACATTATCTACAGTAGGTGTCTGTGGCACACCCATCTTTATCATCAGACATTCCTCTTTGAGGCTTGCTCGTATAAAATCTAAATTGCCAACTTCTCAGGCTAGTTATGTCTCTCTCTCTCTCTCTCTCTCTCTCTCTCTCTCTCTCTCTCTCTCTCTCTCTCTCTTTCTGCCTGGCCTCACTGCCTTTGCCTGGCCTGTGGAAGCAATGCAATTAGACAAATACAAACAAAGCTCTTTAAACCTTCATGCAAAACGCTGACTAGTCTACTGTCGACAATGTTGGCCAGCGCCAGGGCTAGCTCCCACTTCACACATATACCGTATGCATATTTTTCACAAAATGTATTTATTTTTGGCTTTTCTTTTTTTGTTTAATGAAAGACATTATCTATCGCACACAGCAAAGGAGAAAGGAACGCCAAGGAGCGTTCACCCTCGTCAACTAATAAAAATAAACTCATCCACATTTTGTGGAGTGGACTTCCTGGCGTTTGGAATGGGGTTCACGTGGTGCTTTTGTGTGATTGGCTCTCGTACTTTGGGTTTAATCCTGCCGGTTTGGGGAGTGTTTGAGTTGGATTACTCCTTCGTTGGGCTGGGGTACTGTTCCTCTGGCTTTGACGTGATGGTCTGTGTGTGTGTGTGTGTGTGTGTGTGTGTGTGTGTGTGTGTGTGTGTGTGTGTGTGTGTGTGTGTGTGTGTGTGTGTGTGTGTGTGTGTGTGTGTGTGTGTGTGTGTGTGTGTGTGTGTGTGTGTGTGTGTGTGTGTGCGTGTGCGTGCGTGCGTGCGTGTCGGTGTGTGCACGTGCATTTGCAGCATGCGTTTGTTGCATGTGAGTGTGTGTGTGTTCCTAGTGTGTAAAACAGGGAGGGTGTTCTCCCTCAGTACCGAATCAGCCGAAGCCACTGACAGCCGTACTGAAACGCCATCCAAATCCCTCTGCATGCAAATTAAAAACGCAACAATAAACGTGGCAAAGGAACAAGGTGGGCACACAGGGTTTATGCCCCCCCTCCCTCTCTCTCCTTTCTGTCACTAGCTCTCTTTATCTGCTTAGTTCTCATCCTATGTCTCTAGTCTTCCAGTTTCACTCCATTTCTCTCTCTCTCTCTCTCTCTCTCTCTCTCTCTCTCTCTCTCTCTCTCTCTCTCTCTCTGTCTCTCTCCCTCTCTGCTTTCTCCACAACCCCTCCTGGGTTTGATGTGGCTTATGGGAGGCGTTGGAACAGGGGACAACAGAAATGCTGAGTTATCTCTTGCATGCAGTGTGTGGCGGTGTGGCTCTTCCCACTGCGTGCGTGTGTGTGTGTGTGTGTGTGTGTGTGTGTGTGTGTGTGTGTGTGTGTGTGTGTGTGTGTGTGTGTGTGTGTGTGTGTGTGTGTGTGTGTGTGTGTGTGTGTGTGTGTGTGTGTGTGTGTGTGTGTGTGTGTGTGTGTGTGTGTGTGTGTGTGTGTGTGCGCGCTGACCAGCAGCATGGTGTAATCCTGTGGAAATGAAAGGTGCTGCCGCTCACTGGCCAGGAGATTACAGCAGTGCTCTCTGTCACGCTGCCAGGACAAGGAGTACCAGCTGAGATACACACGCGCAAGAGAGCACTGCATGAGCACGCACGCACACACACACACACACACACACACACACACACACACACACACACACACACACACACACACACACACACACACACCTACCTCACTGCCCCCATCTCCTGTTCCCTTATCACTCTCTTGTTGCCTCAATCTTGTTTTCCCATCCCTCCTCCTGCTCTCTCTCTCTCTCTCGTGTGTGTTCTCTCTCTCTCGCGCGTGCGTGCGCATACTCTCTTTCACCCTCCCGCCCCCCTCTCTCTTTCTCTCTCTCTCCCTCTTTCCCTCACTGCCTCTGTGCGTGCGTGCGTTCATGTGTGCTCTCTCTTTACCTCCCACACAGTTACCTTCAACGTCACTCTTGCTGTCCTGCTGGGGGCCCCTGTTTAGGCTCCTCTGTACATCACATCGCATTTCCAATATAGAGTTCATAGTAAATCTGTCAGCTGTGTGTGTGTGTGTGTGTGTGTGTGTGTGTGTGTGTGTGTGTGTGTGTGTGTGTGTGTGTGTGTGTGTGTGTGTGTGTGTGTGTGTGAGAGAGACAGAGTGTGTTCAGTTGCACATACTCTCTCTTCTCTCCCACTCTCTATTTTTATCTCATACAGATACACACATGGACCTGTGTTTGTCAGAGACATAACCACTAAAAGTATTCTGGAAGCCTAAAACTCTATCTTTCATGGCCCTCTGCTGGAGTGTTTCAAACAAATGCATCTCCTGCTGTTTGCGAGTGGTGCTGTTCTCCTGTGTGTCTTGTTTTTTTGCTTTACAGTCATTGGTCTCATGTCACATTAAATTAAATAATTACAGAACCTCTTTTTTTCTCTAAAGCATTGCTTGGCCTGGGCTAACTCACAAAGTCCTCCTATCCTGTGGTGCAAAACACAAAATAACACCTGGTCCAGCTGTTATGGAACATTTGACCTTTATGTTTGATCGATTTTAACACTAAATGTAGCATATTTAAATAGTTGATTCCCATTTTAAAGTGAAGCACTATGAAGTTGATGAACAACTGTGATTTGAATTGAAACCCTGCTAATTTATTCCGTAACTGTATGTATGTATGTATGTATGTATGTATGTATGTATGTATGTATGTATGTATGTATGTATGTATGTATGTATGTATGTATGTATGTATGTATGTATGTATGTATGTATGTATGTATGTATGTATGTATGTACGTACATGTATGTATGTATGTATGTATGTATGTATGTATGTATGTATGTATGTATGTATGTGTATGTATGTATGTATACATGTATGTATACACACACACAGTAAAACTACTATTTCCAAGACAATAACAATCCAATACTATATTATAACCTGTCCTCTCTCTCTCTCTCTCTGTCTCTCTGTCTCACAGGGCTGGTTGTGTGAGCTGTTGCGTTGGAAGGAGGACCCGTCCCCAGAGAACCGCACACTGTGGGAGAACCTGTCCATGATCCGCCGCTTCCTGAGCCTGGCGCAGGTCGAGCGCGACGCCATCTACGAGCAGGAGAGCAGCGCGGGGCAGCAGCAGCACCACTCTGAGCGGCCGCCACACATGATGCACGTGTCCAATGACCCACTGCAGGTGAGCACGCGCCCGGACCAAGGACATGCATGTCGCATTATACAGCAGAAAATGCCTGCGTGGCCTGCACCGTATTGACAAGTCACTCACTGTTCAAAAAGAAACCAACCGCAGATGTGTAAGCAAGCAAGCACGCACACACGCACGCACGCACGCACGCACGCACGCACAAACGCACGCATGCACGCACGCACACACACACACACACACACACACACACACACACACACACACTCTTAGCAATTATGTGGATAAAATGAATTATTACATACTGCGAATGATGTATTGTAGATAAATATCAATCAGGCATACTTGTGTATCATGCTGGTGCTTGTGTGCAGTCACTTTACGTAGCATTATTTGTTCTCTCTGTGCGCCCCACCTTTCTCTGTCTGTCTCTCTCTCTCTGTCTTGTACTCCTCTCTTTTTCACGCATTCTTCATGAAAGATGGACTCATTTTACCTTATTTTGTTCCTAAGTCAATATTCTTTTACACAATATATTGCTATAAAGACAATATAAATTGAACCTTTCTGAAGAAAGAAATGGTGATTTAAGATTTCAGTTCATTAAGAGTATCCAGGTCTGTAGCGGAACAAAACACATTCAGTTTGAATTGCAAAACAAAGATGGTAAATTGTTGCAAGTGAACATTCCCAAAATTCCAAATAGTGTCTAGTATCAATCCACACCCATGCACTCGCGCGCGCACACACACACACACACACACACACACACACACACACACACACACACACACACACACACACACACACACACACACACACACACACACACACACACATGTAAAGAGGTATGTGTTCATGTGACTGTAGATACTTTAAACAACGATTGATAGACCTGCACAAATACACACACACACGCAGCCAATATCAATTGTGGTTTATGTGCCCACAGACTACGACATTGATGTTCATGTCCACAGACCTGCAACAGGTGAGAGTCACACGATCACACACGTGTACACCCACGCACGCACGCACGCACGCACGCACGCACGCACGCACGCACGCACGCACGCACTCATGCACGCACTCACGCACGCACGCACGCACGCACGCACGCACGCACGCACGCACGCACGCACGCACGCACGCACGCACACACACACACACACACACACACACACACACACACACACACACACACACACACACACAGCACTCACACTGCTGCACATATTTCCCTATGATTTCTATTATTTTACATCAAAAGCAGCAACTTATTTTTTAACACGTTTTAATTCATTTATCTGGCAATAAGCAACACTAAGAGTTTTCATGAGCTTTGTTAATTATGAATACAGCAACAGTTAAAAGTTCCTACTTTCTCAATAAAATTTGTTTTCAAAGATATCATTAGCCTTAACTTATTTAACAGCGTTGCTTTATGGAGGACATCTGGCAGATGAATGGAAAAGAACCGTGAGATTCAGTTCAATGTCGAAACGTCTTAATGAAGTACAATAATACTTTTATTAAAGAGCCGGAGGCACAGCTGAGTGGCTGATCACTTATTTGGTTACTTGGAAACATATGGCCAGTGTTTCAGAAAGACTGCTATTTATTCTGAATAAATAAGGTAATATGACTTTTTAGAAAATCCAGTTTTGCACCAAATTTAGAGCACAGGGATTTTGTGAATAACTTGTGTACATTATGAAAAACGTTCAGCATTGATTCACTTTCACTTATTTACTTTACATACTATATTATTGCTGTTTAACTATTCGAGTTCTGTAGCGTGATATAGTTTCTGTAAAGTGCCAGATTTTTCCATTGCCTTTTGAAACTGCATTTTGTTAGCCACAATTATCCATGTTCACTCCATGTGTAGAATAACCCCCTTCCTTTACATGAGAGATCTGGGATACAGTGGGACATAGAATTGAACAAATGGGCTCACACAGCTTTAACCTGAACTATTATAGCTCGGTATATTGGTACCATAAAATGACATCTTTGAGTGCAGCTGTGCAGCTGGACGATGGGCGGTCGATAAAGTGCTGCTTTGCAAACTTCATTATGAAACACACAATTCTGGAGTGTCTGACTCAGAAGTGAAAATAAAAGAGCACACATTTTGCATGGTCAATAGGGACCACGGGTTGCCCACTCACTCCCACTCCAGCCAAACAATGAGACATTTTAGGAGCAATGTGTCATGTGTTTACATTAACGGGATACTGACGGCAGAGTGACAGCTATCGATAGCATTCTCATTCTGAAGCAAATCAGCCGGGCCATCGCCACATGAATTGTGCACACAGTCTGTTTATCACTGTCTGGCTATAGTGTTTGAATGGAGCCTGATAAGCAGCAGAGGCTAGTTTCCTTGTGAATTCTCAGTGTGTAAGAGTGAACGTGTGTAAAAGTTTATTGCATGTGGATATCTGTGTTTCTATATGTGTTTTGTAGGTCCTTTTCCCCCTCAGCCTCAGTCCCAACCCCAACCCCTCCTCCCACCTCCACACCCTACAATGAGAGACACAATCTCGCGCCAAAACAAGAAGCACAAAAAAAAGAAAAATCATATCTGCAGAACTGATTACATTCAACAAGATATTACATGGAAAATTCCTTCAACGAAGCTCCTGTTCTATACACAGTGGGCCCATTTTTCCTCACAACTCAATTGATTTTAATGAAAGGCCTTATTAAGGCGCCGATAAGTGTTCACTGATAACATCCCCGTCTCTTGTTTTCTCTTTTTCCCACCCCAGGCTTTGCCGCCGCAGTCACAGCAGCAACACCAGAACCCTATATCCCTCCAGCACCCCTCCCAGCCCCTACTATCCCAGCAGCCCTTGCAGCAGCATCAACATCAGCCCAATGCCGGCCCTCGACTACCCCCTCGCCAGCCCTCCACCGCGTCTCCGGCCGAGACCGAGGACGAAGGCAGCCGCGGAGGGGGCATCAAGTCCCGCACCGGTGGGGGTAAGATCTCCCTGGAGGCTCTGGGCATCCTGCAGAGCTTCATCCAGGACGTGGGCCTGTACCCAGACGAGGAGGCCATCCACACCTTGTCGGCTCAGCTGGACTTGCCCAAATTGACCATCATCAAGTTCTTCCAGAACCAGCGCTTCTACGTCAACCACCCGACCAAGGCGCCCAAGGAGCCCAGTAACAGCGTCACGGCGACCACGAACACCAGCACCAGCAGCGCCAGCAGCAGCCCTGCCTTTGAGGAGGACATGTCGGACTTCAGGGAGGGCGGAGAGCTGCTGAACGAGCTGGACGAGGGCACGCAGACCAACAGCACCATCTTCTCTATCAAGATCGAGGAGCACCTGGCGCGTGCTGAGGCACAGTCGGAGTCAGAGCATGAGACCAAGGAGTAGGACTCCTTTGTCAATGTGGTCCGAACAATGTACTGAGTGTTCTCATACACAGACAGACTGGTGGCTATGCTGGAAGGTAATGTTCTGGCCATTGCAGTACCACAACACTGCTAATTAAAGAGTAGTGTTTTTAATCAATGCAGCGTCTGGACTGTATGAATAGTGTTTATATCAATCAATTGCAGACTGACAGGCTATGCGAAGCAAGTGTTCTCACACTGGAAAGCCCATTTCTGACTGAGTAATACGAGTGTTATTTTCTTTTTGTAAAACTTGTATTATTAAACACTGTAAAGACTGATGCATCATTTAAATAATCTGCACACACACAGAAAAATGTAACTACGTTGCCGTGGATATTTGCTGACTGCACTCAATGTCTGTCATTTTACACTGATTTATTTTCTCTTTTTTGAGCTACTGATTATATCTAAAAAGAAATACAAATAAAAAAAGGAATTCCCCATGGGGTTTGATAGGACTTTAATAGGTGTTTATGTACAGTATGTTGTACATTAACTGGATTTTTAAAAAGCATATGAAATCAAGGACCAAGTGGTTGACAAGGCCTTAATGACGAGGTACTAAGTCTACAGCCTGCTGGCAGTTTAGTCATTCTTTTAAAATCGCAAAAAGTGATTATGGATCACTCCAACCTTTGGAACGCAAACACCCAAGCCCAGGTGCACCACAGAGAATAACTCAATCTCAGCATATTATTTGTTAGGGAAGAAATATAAATATATATATATAGACATATATTGTAACTTTAAAAAAAAAAAAGAAGAAAAAAAAAAGATACAGTCTTAAAGAAACTATGCCAACAAATGCCTTGTACTATATGGCACTGCCGAAGTTAGATTATGTTGCGAAACCTTTGTCACTGTAACGTTACGAATTACCACAGTTAGAAATGTGAATCACACACTGTTTATGTTGTCCTACATTATTTATTTGCAGTTCATGCAGTGTTTCTGATGTAATTACTTTTCCTGAAAAGTTTATGTTACATAGCGCTTTTTTTTTCTTCATCAATCATTTTTTTCTATTTATAAATGTAATTTTGATGGGCAGTAAAACAAAAAGTGTCTTAACGTTTTAAATGGAGAAATGTGCTTTAAAGGTTGCCTATAAAAAGTGCTGTATGTCAAGCAACTCATGCTACACGCTTCACAATTAATGTTGTATGCAATTTTTACTATCATGCAAATAAGCTTAGGTAAAATTACTAACCTATAGAACACCTTAGAAAGAAAAACATATGCAATCTGTGTGAAAATCGATGTCTGCGATGTGTCTTCCTTTGGTTAACAATCCAATTCAAAAGCTATTCCTGTATAAATATTCTGTATAAAAAAGTTTCTTTTTTATGAGTTTATTTCAATGAGAACACCAGTTATTTTGTTACGACTGACTGTTTTATAAGTGTTTCTCGGTTTCTTTATGCAGAAATGTCCTAACTAGGAGTGGTTATTGATTGTTAATTACACAATTAAACTGTTTGTATTGTACAACAGATTCTTGCCATTAACTTGACCAGATTCTCTTGATATCAGAAGGCTTTCACTTCTGAAAATGAAGAAACAAAGCAAATTGTTCTTGGTTTTTTGGAAATCACTGCTAAGAAAACCTATTTCAGTCTCAACTACTGAATTGTCCGGCTGCAATCACTGAAGACATGTATTTGTAATAATTGTAAATATCACATCTTATGAATCATTGATTGTTTATTGTAAATATATGAATTCTGTGCAAGAGCTCAACGTACAAATTGAAACCTTCCATCAACATTATGTTGTGCCTACTATCGTATCAGACCGACTCTTCTTCTTAATGCATCTTCCCTTCTCTTGCTGAGTATTTGAGAACACCTGTGAAATATGAAATAAATAAATGTTAGGTGTGAACACCTGTAACGGCAAAGCCCTCTACTGGGAGCTAACGTGTAAAACAGCACAGGTGTCCTGACCTTTCCCTAAACCCCAGGTGAAGCTGGGTGTCTACACACCAGAATATTACCCCTCGGCTGTTAACACCCTCTGATATGTGCCAGACACATCTGCATCCCCCCTCAATGTTTTTGCTCTTTTGTTTCATGAATAAAAAGCCAGAGTGTAACATTGTGTGTGTTCCAAGGGAAAGACAATAACACAACCGTATAGCACAGACATGTCATTATTTATAAATTTATTATGGAGAATCTGTGGGCACCAAATGTTACAATATGTTCCTGGTAGACTACACAGCACATTATGAGAAAGGCACCATTAAGCCTCATTATCTCCAGATTTTGACTGTGGGTGACTTACATTTATACTGACAAAGGTGAAAGCAGCAACGAGCAAAGGTACAGTAAATAGTGAAATACCTTTTCATTATAATTGCTGTCATATAGCTTGTACAGATACCTACATTCTATACCAGTGGTTCTCATCTTCAGCGTTGAGACTCCTCAACAGGTCACAGAATGATTCTGGTGGTCAAGATAATTGATGGAATAAAAAAACTGTAATTTGTTATTTGCAAATTGATTGTTTCGATTTGTATAAACTAAAGTGTTTTGTTTTTTTATTCTTGTGAAGTAATGAATACTACAATGAATTAAGTTAAATATATATATATATATATCCTGAAAAGGGAAAATAAAAATTCACTACTCTACATTCACAGCTGTTACAGGGAATCATGAGTAGGTGTCCATTCATTTGATTTATTTTGGAGAGGTCAAAAGATGAGAATGTTGAGAACCACTGTTATACTATTAGGCACTAGTAATTGTACTGTAATGAATGTTCCTGGTTTAATCGGTGGCTCACAGCAGAAGAAAGGCAAGCATACACAAGTTTTATTCAAAATACGTATTATGCTCTTAACTGGATCGCCATTGAATCAAGCACATTCCAAAAACACATTCCTGCATTCCAAAGACTTAATTCTGCAAGTGTCAAAAATAGGAATCATAATTGCCGTAGCAATGGTGGCTCTGAATAATCATTTTCCATTAACCCACACTTTTAATGCTGCCTCTATTGCTATCACACTATATAGAGGATTCTCATTTATATAGTCATTCTCACTCTGGCATGCTGCACTTACACTGGAGACATTGTGAGGTATAGACTACTGAGAAACATACTTCATGGTGGTCACCTTTGCAAACACGTTACCAAATGAACACCATTATACTACTGTTAATGCAGACTAGACTGGTGGGTGGTATTCTACAAGTGAAACAAGGTAAATGTCCTATCAGCCAAGATCAAGTTCAGCCAATGTTGCTAAACTCATCAACAAGATAATAAAAATCACACCCGTGTGAACTGAGTGGTGCAAGGTCTTATATAGCCTGATCAGCTGTGGTCTGACGTAATGTCAGTGACCATAGTAACCATGCTCATTTTTTTGGGTCCCACGTACAGGTACACACACGTACAGGTACACACATACATAGATACAGACAAAGCTGGTTGTTGGAGTGGTTTGCACCACTCAAAAACAAAGGGACAATAATAACCAGTAAGGCCGCGTTCGTGCACCACAAGGGGTGCACGCACCACAGTTTGGCACCACAAGGGGTGCACGCACCACAGTTTGGCACCACAAGGGGTGCACGCACCACAGTTTGGCACCACAAGGGGTGCACGCACCACAGTTTGTGCACCACAAGGGGTGCACGCACCACAGTTTGGCACCACAAGGGGTGCACGCACCACAGTTTGGCACCACAAGGGGTGCACGCACCACAGTTTGTGCACCACAAGGGGTGCACGCACCACAGTTTGGGAACCCCTGAATTACAACACAAAGAAACAATAGGCCTAATGGAATGTCATTAATTACTGGGATAAAATACCTACTATAGGCCTATGCCAAAGAAGAACTTTGTTTACTTTACATCAGAGGTGCCCAAAAGGTAGATTGTGATCTACCAGTAGATCACAAAGGCTGTGCAGGTAGACCACATCACATGCCCTAAAATATATTATTTAAATGTAAAATGAAAAATGCATCTGTCACTTGAATTAAGGTGACTTGATTGATTCAAAAAGGGCCTGTCTGCTCAAACCCACAATGCAATTTGTTTTCAAGTATTGTATCACAAACATCAGTTCATCAAATTCAAAGTTTTCTTCCTGTATTTCCCATTCCATGTGCGTTATATGTAATGCCATTGCCGCTATTCCAAAGTACATTGTTTAACTATTTTCAGCAATTCGATAATATTATTTTTGGTGGGTAGAACTTGTTGAGCTTGTCATTTTTAAAGTAGCTCTCAAGTAAAACAAAAAGTGTGTGCACCGCTGCTTTACATGCTACAATGAAAACAAATCTCCAGGTTATTCAAACAAGACAATTGTCAAGTCAGAATGCTGGATACCCAAGTGCAGACTTGAGTATTATTATTATTATTTTTAATCAATGGTGTGTTTAAAGGTGTAATTATTACAGATATCTTTGGCCTGTTTAATATCCACTAGACAGGTGCCCAGCTGTAGAGCACCGAGTCAGTAACGATGGAAGTTGGAGATCCATGCCCCACCCAGTTGGAGTTTATGCAGATGTCAGTGGAGTGCATATCTCTGCCAGGCTGGGTGGACTAAGCATTGCAAGTTGTGGGTTGTCAGCCATGAGGACACAAGGAAGCTGTAGGGAGAAAGAGTGCTCATATTACATACATGCTTTAACTTTTCGCATTTTTGGTGCACCATAATGGTGGGGGTGTGCTCAGGGAGGCCACTTAACATACGATTCCAATTTGGGGTTGATTGGATTAGAATGAAAAAAAGGCCTGCTTCCACTAATTTTGGAAGTTCATCGAGTGTCCAGACCCGACATTGAGATGGTTTTGCACTATAGACAACTTTTCCCCAACTGAATACACAGAGAAACAAAACTAAACTGTTAGCTCAATGTCAATTAAGAATTAAGCTATTCGATAATAATAATAATAATAATAATAATAATAATAATAATAATAATAATAATAATAATAATAATAATAATAATAATAATAATAATAATAATAATAACATATTTAGCCGTCTGCAAACTTCCCATGCAAACTGCTAGCCTAGCCACTTAGCAGTCTCTGCAAGCACAGCTGATTTTTGAGTGGTGCTAGCACTACTCCTATGCGGAGCTATGTGTGTATGTTTGTATCTGTACATCGTACGTGTATGTGTGTATGTGTACGTACGTGTCCGTTCTGCAAGTGCTGCAACACCTAAAGTGGCCAGTAGAGCACACACGCACGCACGCACACACACACACACACACACACACACACACACACACACACACACACACACACACACACACACACACACACACACACACACACACACACACACACACACACACTACACACACACAGGCCAGGGAGGAGTACAGTACAGTACAGTACAGTACAGTACAGTACAGTACAGTACAGTACAGTACAGTACAGTACAGTACAGTACAGTACAGTACAGTACAGTACAGATCGGTCTAATTTTGTTTTATATTTTGAATAATGTGCTGTCATGCTCGTTTGAGCATGGGTAGAGAGTCTAATCAGATTGCTTGGTCGTCGCTATCTATAATTGTCACCAATACCTTAGCCTCGGCTGCCCATAAGTCCGACCTATGTCAGTTAAGACTGAGGTCAGGGTTAGCGACCTATGGCCAGTTAAGACTGAGGTCAGGGGCCCAGGCGGTGGCGTAACCGTCTGGGCACCCGACTGGTAATCCAGTCGCAGTGTGCCGCGGGTTCGACTCCCGAGCCCGACACGGCCTTTACTGCATGTCTTCCCCCATCTCTCTCCCGTTTCCTGTCAGCCTACTGTCTGTCCCTTCAAAAACCAATAAAAGGCGTAAGCCGCAAAAAAAATATCTTAAAAAAAAAAGAAAAAAAGACTGAGGTCAGGGTTAGCGACCTACGTGGCCGGTTAAGACTGAGGTCAGGGTTAGCGACCTACGTGGCCAGTTAAGACTGAGGTCAGGGTTAGCGACCTACGTGGCCGGTTAAGACTGAGGTCAGGGTTAGCGACCTACGTGGCCGGTTAAGACTGAGGTGTGGCCGGTTAAGACTGAGGTCAGGGTTAGCAACCTACGTGGCCGGTTAAGACTGAGGTGTGGCCGGTTAAGACTGAGGTCAGGGTTAGCAACCTACGTGGCCGGTTAAGTCTGAGGTGTGGCCGGTTAAGACTGAGGTTAGGGATATCGACCTACGTGACTGGTTAAGACCGAGGGTTAGGGTTAGGGTTGTGGATGTCTGTTGTGTACTTTTATTTTATGGTGTCGTCCAAGTGTTTTCTGTTTTACCTGTTTTGTCTCACCAGTCACCAGTCCTGTGATTTGCAAGTGTTGTTCACATGCATGTGTCTTGTTTAGCTATAGACAATCATGCGTATTAATTTGGTTTCATCTGTGTCATGTTTGTCGGTGTCTATTTAAACCTCCTTGTGTTAGCTGTTCTTTGCCAGTTTGTCATATTTGTCATCTGTGAGTAAGCCTGTTCCAGATCTGTATATCTATGTATGCCTACAGTATCTTAAGTTTAGTGTTTTCCCACTGCCAACATTCCACAATATGCTTCACTCTCGTTTTGAGCGACCTGCCAGTGCCATTGGCACCTGAGCATGGGTCCTGCTTCTTTGACAGATCTCTCTGTACTACCATTGTGTAATTCTTGGCCTGTAAATCTGTGGAAGAAAGCCTCAGTGAAGCAAGGATGAGGAACCTGTCTTCTTGGGGTGTTGTCTTCCTGGGACTTCACCAACCTCACAGAACTTGGTCCCAAGTTTGGAAATGTACCAGGGCTGATTCCAAATAATGCTGCCACTCTGCGTAACGGGACACCAGTTTCCACTTGCCCTATTGCGCCGGCCTTATCCTGAAGGATAAGGACAAACATGGCATCTTTTCATCGGGTCAGTGTTGCTGGAGCTGGACCCATGCTCAGGTCATTTAAGTCATTTATCTGTAAATACTCATGTATCTTTACTTCAACTACAACAATATATACAAATAAATGTCTTTGGCATGTAGTGCGGTGACTGCGCACATTTTTGTTCATCAAATCTAAAACTTTGGCAGCCCTGTATCAGCCCTGTATCAGCCCTGTATCAGCCCTGTATCAAGGCCCTGTATCAGCCCTGTATCAGCCCTGTATCAGCCCTGTATCAGCCCTGTATCAAGGCCCTGTATCAGCCCTGTATCAGCCCTGTATCAGCCCTGTATCAGCCCTGTATCAGCCCTGTATCAGCCCTGTATCAGCCCTGTATCAAGGCCCTGTATCAGCCCTGTATCAGCCCTGTATCAGCCCTGTATCAGCCCTGTATCAGCCCTGTATCAGCCCTGTATCAGCCCTGTATCAAGGCCCTGTATCAGCCCTGTATCAGCCCTGTATCAGCCCTGTATCAGCCCTGTATCAGCCCTGTATCAAGGCCCTGTATCAGCCCTGTATCAAGTGGGCTATAAAAGACCCAAACACCATGGAACACAGAAACACTGTACAGAAGTACTTTAGTTAGTGTTCCTCTATCAACACACCATTTACACACCAACCTAAGCGTACTGTATTTAATACTTTAGTTAGTGTTCCTCTATCAACACACCATTTACACACCAACCTAAGCGTACTGTATTTAAAGCCCTAGTTAGTGTTCCTCTATCAACACACCATTTACACACCAACCTAAGCGTACTGTATTTAAAGCCCTAGTGGAGTTGATTTATAGGCCAAAGCTTTGCTAATGTTTCTGCTACGTTTGCCTCCAGATTAATTGGGGCGTTACACCCAGGTTGCTGCGGCACAACAACGGAAATTTGGTCTGCCTACATGCTATATGCAGGGGAGTCCTCAGTTCCTACCCAAGAGCCCTTGGGAAAGCGCAGTAAATCAAACAGGAAATGCGGCAGAAAGCCTAATAAAGTTATTCTAATGTTGATAGAAATCTCAACAGAATCGCCCAGCTTAATTCAGGAAGCACACTCTTCAAATGATGCGCTTGGTAAGGCCAAACATTTTGGAACACCTCTCTGGAAATGTGAAGAAACAGAAACAGAAGGTTGGTGTGAGGACATTAATAACATTAATCGTGGGGTTGCTTTCTTTCCTGCACTCTTGCTCTTTGCCTTCCGGTTTTAAGAGACAAAATTAAACATGGAACAACTCAGGGGGATTGAACCATCCTTCTGTACACATTAATTTGAACAACATTACACACATGAATATGTATCTGAAGAAGAAAAAGGTTGACACCTGGCCTTGAATTATAATTCATTTTATTATCTTGTTTTAATTTTCAGTATGCTGCTCAACATGTGTTCAGTCAGATGATATTCATGTAACTTTGGAAGAAATGTATGTACAGCTGCTATGGTTGAGCGGTGGAAATATCAAAATGTTGCTCAAATTTAAATAACCTCTGATTCATTGTAAAGTTGGAGTTATCCTTTATTGCATATGGTCCCAGTTACAGTAGATATCTTATGTGGGACAGGCATTTTGACTGGCCCTGTTTGACCCAGACATAACAAACATTGTTTGAAGGGAGAAGCAGACATGGCAAAACTATGGAGGGCTCTGCGGTACTATGTATGTATTCATCTGTTCTGGTACATGTAGGCCTACAGTATATTTCCTGATGAAGATTGAATAAGATCGTTTTCACATTTCAGTTCATCTTTTTCTTTCTTTTCTGTCCTTTTTTTTTGTTGAGCTTCGGAATTACAATTATAGGGTTACCTTCAAAGTATGTCTCATTATACAGGGAAACCATGGTTTTTCCGTCAGCGTTCGTCAGTCGAGTAATAATGTCCTCGTGAAGTCTCATTCCTTTGCTCTCAGAAAACAGAGCCACAGCAGTGATTTGATTCAATACATTTTCTGAGAATGTAAAGTATGCTTCACCTTGCATGGGACAAGTGGGCCACATGTTTCAACGAGAAATTGGACACTAGTCCTGCATATGTGCATTATGTGGATGATTATGCAGTCTTGTGCAAAGGTTAAAATGTCATTTACATTGCATGCTATTTAGACAGATGCCGGTTAATTTGTTGACCTCGCATCCTATAGTTTCAAATTCAATGTACACATTTTTTGATAATATAGCCTACTGTTTAGAATATATGATGCTAGGTTCTTAGTTTATCTATGATCCTAGATTACTGAGGCACTAAGCTGTTTCTATGCATTTCATGTACTGTATATGTTTACCTTGCTTATGCTTACTGTCGCTCTGGATAAAGTGCATCCTCTAAATGCCTACATTGAAAATGCCTACATTGATAATGCCTACAACCATATATGTAAATATGGTTGTTGTCACTTAACCACATACTATAATATACTGTATAGTAGGCCCTATTTTGAACTTCATTGTACAGCATTGTCAAAACAAATATACAAGCTCACAACGCATCACATCTTTTACCTATTTTGTGCCTAGAATGACATGGACAAAAACGCCCAACGTGGGAGGCATCCTTTGGTGAGGGATGTGTTAAAACGACCGGATTAAGGTTGGTGAGGGGTGTGTTAAAACGACCGGATTAAGGTTGGTGAGGGGTGTGTTAAAACGACCGGATTAAGGTTGGTGAGGGGTGTGTTAAAACGACCGGATTAAGGTTGGTGAGGGGTGCGTTAAAACGACCGGATTAAGGTTGGTGAGGGGTGTGTTAAAACGACCGGATTAATGTTGGTGCGTTAAAACGACCGGATTAAGGTTGGTGAGGGGTGTGTTAAAACGACCGGATTAAGGTTGGTGAGGGGTGCGTTAAAACGACCGGATTAAGGTTGGTGAGGGATGCGTTAAAACGACCGGATTAAGGTTGGTGAGGGGTGCGTTAAAACGACCGGATTAAGGTTGGTGAGGGGTGCGTTAAAACGACCGGATTAAGGTTGGTGAGGGGTGCGTTAAGGGTTGGGTTAGGGTTAAGGTTAGGTTTCGGTGTGCTGCCACGTGGGAGGTTAGGGTTAGGGTGAGGGTTTGAGATATCTGACGTTATGCCAGTTTGAAAGTGGTTAAGTTGTCTGGTCATACCGTAGACCACAGTGCCCATACTGTAGGCTACACAGAAGAAAAACATGATAATTACAGTGACAATAAAACTCAAATGCTGTTTACAGAGTTGGTGGCCTGTTTTAGGCCAGAGTTTCTATAGGAGGAATTGCATGAGCTGAAGTGGCCTCTTGTTATTTTGAAGTACTAATTGAGCCCATTCTCCTTTTCTAAACCTGTCTCCCCGCATTCATTTTAATGCAATAACTCATCGATGAACAACAGCACTCGGCAGAAGCTACTTGTCATGATGGTTCCACTTAATGCAGTGACCAAAACAGACTCAACAGTGAAAGTTACATCACATATCTCAAAACTAGTGGTTCATTATTGTCCTTAAAAAACACAGCCACTCATCAAATGATTTGCTTTGTATATCAACCTTGACAGAGTACATTCTGCAGATAAGCTGGATCATTTTCCTTTGCAAAGCAAACCATTACTGTACCTACGTAGCTAACAGACTAATTGGTTGAGGCATACAGTACAGTATACAGCACATGCGTACCTTGAGATCTTGAGTGCACAATCAATTTGTGTGTGTGTGTGTGCGTGCGTGCGTGCGTGCGTGCGTGCGTGCGTGCGTGCGTGCATGCGTGCGTGCGTGCGTGCGTACTGTACATGCGTGCGTGCGTGCGTGCGTACCTGGCTCTTGGAGGCCGCCACCTTGGTGAACAGAGCCTGGGACACCTTGGCTCTCTTCATCTCCTGCTGGATCTCAGCATAGATGGTGGAGTTGATGTTGAGGATGGAGCTACACTGTCGTACGACGAAATAGCAAATATGCTTTAGATTGAGGGCCAAAAAAGGGACAATAAACAACCAGCACAATTCAGTTCAGTCTCTGCTGTGATATGTTCGTTCTGTTCATAACATTTACATCTTGCCTACCTTATTCATTGCATTGAAATGAAACATGGGTGCACATTAGGGGTGGGACGATATGGGTTCCTCACGATACGATATATATCGCGATATTAGGCCCTTGATAACGATAATATCACGATATTCGATATATTGCGATATTTGCGATATTTCGATATATTGTATGAAATTTCATCAACGATATATCACGATATCTGCAACTACAAAATACTTGGAACTGAAAAAATGCAGCATTTTGTATTCCCACAAAGCTGTTTGGAGACTTTGGACAAATCACCATCCAGTAATTCAGTACTTCTGGTTGCTGTGGAATCTGAGTGGGATTTGCTTTATTTTAGCTGTCATTTCCTCCTTTTCTAAACATGTTGTTCATCACTTCATTATGAACAACATTTAAAATTAAAAAAATATATATATCGATATTTTAATAATCAATATCGATTATTTATCGCGGGAGGACGTATCGATATATATCGCCATATCGATATTTCAGCACACCCCTAGTGCACATGTGGCGCGTGTGTGTGGGGGGGTTATGATCTCCTAATCATGGTATAGTGATCCAGTGGAGACAGTGCAAGTCAACGCTTCCTATAGGTAATCTGCATGTGAGCTGAGGTGTACATACTTTATGCAGACACTCCCTTCCTCTGATCATAATTGCATGGTGACAGATGGGCAATGGAGGAGCGTAAAAGTATACAGCATGCATAGAAATGTGCTCATAGTTCCAAACACAGCAACATCAAACTGATCAGGTGTTTTCTTTTCTTTTTTTCTTTTGCGGGGGTCTTGATAAGTAACCTGTTATGGGTTGATAACATTCGAACTGGGTGTTCTGCACCGTTGTGTGAAAAACAAATGGGCTTCAAAGACAATAATCTTATGCTGTGTTCACACAGGCAGATGCAAAAGATACAAAGATGCAACGCTACACAGCGTATTTGTAAAGACGATGGGAGTATCATGTGGAGCAGTTATACATCATTGCGTCTTTGCATCGTCAGGTCGCTGGCTTCCATTGACAATGAAAGGTAGACTGCATCTTTGCGTCTGCCCGTGTGAACGCAACAGACTCATAACTTCAGTTTCGCACTTTGAGAACCATTGCTGTACACTATTTATTTTTCCTAGGATAGCTGCATTTTTTACGTCTTGTGATTGGTTGTCAGTAGAGTAGGGAGCGCTGGGCTCTGTTTTGGACCGCACACAAGTGGTAATATGCCTAACCTCACAAAACTATGCCTAACTAAACCTATACCTAACCTTAACCTAACCATAACATTGTTGGTAGGCCTGAGGTCGTGTTACATTAATTTAAACCCAAATTCCAAATGTACTTTGTCAATGAATTTAGCTTTCTCTCTCCATTCTGTCATAAACTATAGTAAAACCAAACCAAAACAGGGCGGCGGTGGCTCAGGGGGTAGAGTGGCTGGATGGTAACTGCAAGGTTGCCAGTTCAAACCCGGGCTCCCCCAGAGTTGGGGTCGAAGTGTCCTTGCACTATATACTTCTAAAACTATGAAACATTTCAAAGATTTCTTTTCAGGCAAACATGTCCACCGTAAGATGAACCTAAATAGGTTTGAATGGGGTTTCTAGGTGTAAGTATGTAGGACTAGTAGCATGGCAAAGTTTGTGCTATTGCGATTGAGAATGCATTGGGCGTTTAAGTTAAATACGGGGGGGACATATTTTGACAGCAGAAACATACAGCATCATAATTTCTCCCCCCTCCCTAGATCTTGTTGAGCTGGTCATTTTGAAAGTAGATCTCATGTCATAAATGTGTGGGCACCCCTGCACTAGAGACTATAGCAAGGCAGCTGGCAGTACTGGGTTTTGAGTTTGTATTAGAAGGTGAAGCTCCGCCCGTGCGGGCGGTGCTTTCCTTGGCTACTAATTAGTAGGGTGGGGCTTCGCCCTGCCCTAATAGTAGTAGCCGGCGGGGTAAAACAAGCGCTCCTTACCGCAGCTATCCTAGGAAAAAAAAACTCACAACGCTGTATCTTTTTTTTTTTTTATCAATGAACTGCCCACATCCCCCACCCACTTCCCTCTTCCCTTCCTGGTAAGCAAGCATCTGCAGAAAGCGCTAGAAACGAGGTAGGGAGCAGAAGCAGTTAAATTGCCTTTAACAGCTGTGCAGGGTATGAATAAGTCGTTAGCTCTGTGCATTTTAAGTCATCAAGTCCCGAACCTCCTCACCTACCCCTCATTTGCAAAGGGGACAGGAGGGAGGTGCTAATTAACGTGATAAAGAGAACAAATCTTATCAAATCTCATGGTGGGTTTTTTATAAGGGGTTGGGAGGACACACAGGGTTGTGTGGAGATAAAACCCACGGTTACATATGTATTCTCAAACACTCTGGGAAGGTGTTACTTTCATGTTTAATTAATTAAGCATTCTCTTTAACTGTATCTTGACAAATACAAGCCAATTAGAAGGAGAGGAAAAAAATATTTATTGCTATGATTTCAAGGGGATGGTAAGTCAAGTCCTCTGGTATCATACCATAACCATACGTTACTACTATGCATTCATTAGACATCAACGTATTGTTTGTGAGGAGCAGAATAGGGTTATGTTACTGATAGATAAGAATACTTTTAAACTGCTAAGATAATTCACTTTACTTTACGTTACTCCAGTCCTTACTAAGTGTAGCACTATCCCTATAGTTCATTAAAGGGGTGACCATGTTTGAGGCCTAATGTTTGTCCAGAAGCCTGATTTGAGTGTTTGTTGGGGACCTGGAGGCATGAGGTGTACAGCCTAGTACTTGGTAAGAAAACCAATCTTGATGCGTTGATTATTCATTTTTATTATATGGGGATATATTTTAATTAGGGGCATTTTATATTCCATTTACAGAGTTCGGCAGGTGTGATGTTTTGTGAGGGGGGGCTGGGATGCTGCCGGAGTCAGTAAAGGGTAGGGCAATGGGTTTGAAGAGGGTTTTGAAGAACCTAATTTACCCTCTATTTACAGAGCCTCCACAGCCATGGCTGTGGGATTCGGAGCCTTGAGTATATTGACTGGGTATGTTTTGGCATTTGTATATTTTAACCAGATGTATGTATCTATTGTAGGAGGACAACTTTTTTTAATTTTATTTAACCTTTATTTAACCAGTAAAAACACATTGAGACTGCGTCTCTTTTACAAGTGGGAACTGGCCAAGAGGCAGAAATAAAATTACACTTCAATACCACATCGTCAATGTTACATTTTGGACCAGCAAATACAACATCCAGAATACATCTTACAGTACCAGGCAAAATACACCATATACACATACAACTACTAACCTAACCAACAACCTTTCACTGTTTTTCCCTGCAACATGCCATATTGTATTTACCAGATTGTTTGCTGGGCCATATGCCACAGTGGTGTTGAGGACATAGCCGTATATCCTGGGCCATGGTTTGGATTTTGTTTGCTGTGATTACTTTATTTGCTTTGGTTTTGTGTATTTTTGTGTATTTGTGTATTTTTCTGAAATTAAATTTAAATAAACCACAAAATAAAAAGTCAACAGAAGTCATGGGTTTAAACTAGAGATGACAAAATATCTGAGTTAACTGAGTTAGTTAATTTGTGAAATTAATTAGATTAGATTTTTTAACGCTAATGCATGCTTAGATGACCCGCCCCATACATCCCATAATCCAGTCCATTCTACAGTAGTCATCACTCTGGTATCTGATGATGGCTGATAGATCCAAACAAGAGGGAAAGAGAATAAAAACACAAGTTACTGTACATACAAATGTATATAACCGCCTTCTGTCATTTATCTTTCCATTCCCATAACAAAATACAGAAAAACATTGCATGTTTTGGACATAGTTCAAATGGTGATTAATCATGATTAATACATTTTTAAGCTGTGATTAATCTGATTACATGTTTTTATCCTTTGACAGCTATATAGTTTAAATATGTCATCTCTGGAATGTCATGTGATTGGTTTGCTAACCCATGTCTTCTGTCAGATGGCTGCAAATCTTTATTTGTCATCAGGAATATTCCCTGAAATGTACCGTAAATAGGTCTTGAGGACTGAGGAGGCAAATCACTGGTAAAAGGTTTCCCTGGATGTCAATTCCTGCTCCCATTAATACCTGACATCGTGCAAGAAATGTCTAGAACAGGATACAGATCTTACACTGTATGTCCCGTCTAAAGTAGACCAATCACAGCTCATGCATGCCGTCATGAAACAGAACCACCTCCAGCCACAAAAGTCAAATGCCTGGTAAAGTGAAACTTGCATGGATCGTAATGAAAAATCTAATCTAAGCATGATATATATATATATATTTTAAGAACTGTTAAATCTCCCAGTAATAATCGATGCAAGGCAATGCAAGTGTGTGGACTAGCCAACATCAACTCAGGACTCCTAAATCTCTTCCACACCCTCCGGTCTAGCATCAGGGCTTTGAGCCTTGCATTGTGAGCTCTGCTGTCTCACTGCAGTGTATCTACGTAACATCAAGGGGCCAGTGAGGCTATTCAACGTTGAAGCTCTGGGCCCTAGTGGTAGGAGGAGGGACTACAGGCAGACCCGTGGATTCATGACCGGGAAACCCCGTGCAGCTGGGCTTCAACATTGAGCGCTTGGTTGCACTTCCGCATTTGACCAACAAAATTTGGTGGTCAAATGCGGAAGTAGACGTTCTGAGACGGTACTTCCGGCAGTCTTCCGGGTGCTTCAAAACGCAACTGAGCAACTTCCACTGACATGAATAGCTGGGGGGGGGGGGCGGAGCTTCGCGCCAGTTCAGTCTCTATCCTTTTATATACTCTATGCGTAACATACAGTAGGTGGTGCGCCTCCCTCTTTTCCTGGCTGTGCCCTGGGTTGGCTCCCACAGTGTCAGTTTGCTTGCCACCAGTTCCGGGTGCCTAATGCAGTGCCAGCCTCATCTTTCTCTCTCTGACCTGGTCTATGACCCGTGGTAGGTCCCCATTGAGGTCCACCTTTCTGATGTCACCCGATTCCACTGTTATCAATAGACAAGACCGCATTGATCACTTAGGATCAGTACCATTGTTTTCGACGAGTATGGGCATGCTCTGCCGACTGATAAAAAAACCCCGACAGGATTAAGGTTGGCGAACATGCATTAATATTAAGACCGCGCTGCGACATGCTTGCGGTTAAGTTTAGGGGAGGGTATGAGGAGGCTTGTCGTTTTTAGTAGGCAGTAGACCAAAACGACAGGATTGAGGTTGGCGAACATGCGTTAATATTAGGACCGCGCTGCGTTAGGTTTAGGGGAGGGTATGAGGAGGCTTGTCATTTTCAGTAGGCTCCCAGCATGTCCAGTAGACCTGAGTAGACCGATAAGATCGGTTAACGTGTCATCAACGCCAATCGCAGCCAGTAGGCTCCAGACGAGCCGATCGGCGTAATAAGATCGGCGTAATAAGTAACCTACTGGGAATTATCGGTTGATTTTCGGTCCTCCCATGTGACACCTACTGCCATTTAGTAGCATTCTTTCTAGTAACATTTATAAAGCCCACTCCACACCAATGATTTGCCATGCAACTCCTTGCAAAATGCAACTAGTTGCAACCATTATCCCCAATGGCAGTTGCAAGCAGTTGCATTGGTGCGGTTGACCTTAAAACAGTTTTGTTGCAAGGAGTTGCGACTAGTTACATTGGTGGGGTTTATGTAGATGACATGCAGGGCCCTTTCCAGCTGTGTGCACTATGTAGAGCCAGTTTCCTTCATGTCTGTCTGTCTGTGAGCAGCTAATCTCTGGCAGTTTTTTTTTTTAAGATATTTTTTTGTGGCTTTAGCCTTTATTTCTTTGTAGAGAGATAGAATCACTGTCGGCTGACAGGAGATGGGGGGTGACATGCAGTAAAGGACGTCGGGATCGGGAGTCGAACCCGCGGCACACTGCCAGACTGGATTGCCAGCCAAGGTGCCTGGACCCACGGCCCAGGCCTAATCTCTGGCATTTTATTTTATTTATTTCAGAAGCCTAAGCACAAACTGCAGACTTTTTTTTTTTTAAACAAAATATGAGAACGGAAACCATTGCCACCATGCAGAACAGTCTTTCAAAGCCTTTACTTCAGTGAATTATGAAAGTATATATTCTTGGTTTAGATTGTCAAATATATATTTCAGGTTCATTAATCTTACTCATTGCACTTCTTGGCTTTGTGTTGTTGGCTGAATATTTTCAGCAGACTAATGTCTCCTTTTGGCGTAAACAGAAACAAACGCATTGAATTTTTATACACTTTCTCATATTATTTATATATATATATATATATATATATATACACTGTATATATATATATATTGTGTGTGTGTGTGTGTGTGTGTGTGTGTGTGTGTGTGTGTGTGTGTGTGTGTGTGTGTGTGTGTGACTGTGTGTGTATATACACACACACACACTGCAGTGCACACACACACAAAGGGTGCACATTCAGATCAGCGGCCAGGAGTTAAGCACTTGTTGCATCCACACATACATAGGTTTCTCTAATATTAGCCCTAGTTTTGTGTCTATCTCTTCAGTAACCATTAACCACAGCCTGCTACAGGGCTGCTACACACAGTATACTATAATGTAATATTAAAAACAAGACTGACCTCAGAATGCACAGAGATGTTAACAGCGTTGAGATCCCCTGATACCATTGCAATAAAAATGCATAAAATGCCTTTTGTGCTCCAACATTTCCTCCCATTGAAAACCACTGGTGAATTATCCTTCTCTCAGAGTATGCCATGGCCTTTCAATTACCTTGTGGCAAAGTGAATGAATTCTCTTAAAATAACTACATTACACACTGTGAGTGTGCCACCATGTGTTTGGGAACCACAATGGAACAAGTGTTCAGTGGCGGGTTAAATTACAAACATTGCCTAATGTGTCATGATTTGACTTGAGTGGGAGAACTCTGGTTGAACACATTCGCTAACTACACTCATAATGAATGTACAAGTTGAACAGAGCTCTCATGGTCAGCCGGATTTTTTTCTTCCCACCATCGAGACATGAAATCCTATATGTTTAATTTATAGGCGTCAGTGCGCTTAATTGCATTGAGATGGCCCATCTAGACTAAATCCGCGCTGCATATAATCAGAAATTTACAACTTTTCCATCTCAAGTGCCGCCCAAAGAAGTGGCAGCAGAACATACGGGGAACGGGGATGAGGAAAGTATGTGTGAATTTTAATTGTGCTCGCAGCAACATAGCCAGCGAGTACTGTGACACACACTGGTGTTCCCTGAGGTATAAAATTTTAAAATGAACTAAGTAAAAAAGAAAGTTGCCATAAATATGTGTGTCTGTTTGTGAACTGGGGGGTGGGGTGGGGGGGTGACAGCGAAGAGAGAGAAAGAGAGAGATGGAGAGATTCAATTCCCCAAAGATGGTTTATTATTCCGTGCTAA